>NW_027310441.1:15000-77500 GCF_047496795.1 Chiloscyllium punctatum
TCTCGCCCCCTCCATCTCTCTCTCTCTCTCTCGCCCCCTCCATCTCTCTCGCTCTCTCTCGCCCCCTCCATCTCTCTCTCTCACTCTCTCTCTCGCCCCCTCCATCTCTCGCTATCTCTCGCCCCCTCCATCTCGCTCTCTCTCGCCCCCTCCATCTCTCTCTCTCTCGCCCCTCCATCTCTCTCTCTCCCTCTCGCCCCCTCCATCTCTCTCTCTCTCTGTCTCTCGCCCCCTCCATCTCTCTCTCTCTCTCTCTCTCTCGCCCCCTCCATCTCTCTCTCTCTCTCCATCTTGCCACCTCCATTTCTCTCTCTCTCGCCCCCTCCATCTCTCTCTCTCCCTCTCGCCCCCTCCATCTCTCTCTCTCTCCCTATTGCCACCTCCATTTCTCTCTCTCTCGCCCCCTCCATCTCTCTCCCTCTCTCCCTCTTGCCACCTCCATTTCTCTCTCTCTCGCCCCCTCCATCTCTCTCTCTCCCTCTCGCCCCCTCCATCTCTCTCTCTCTCCCTCTCGCCTCCTCCATCTCTCGCTCTCTCCCTCTCACCCCCTCCATCTCTCTCTCTCTCCCTCTCGCCCCCTCCATCTCTCTCACTCTCTCGCTCTCGCCCCCTCCATCTCTCGCTCCTCCTCTCGCCCCTTCCATCTCTCGCTCTCTCTCGCCCCTTCCATCTCTCGCTCTCTCTCGCCCCCTCCATCTCTCGCTCTCTCTCGCCCCCTCCGTCTCTAGCTCTCTCTCGCCCCCTCCATCTCTCGCTTTCTCTCGCCTCCGCCATCTCTCGCTCTCTCTGTCCCCCTCCATCTCTCGCTCTCTGTCGCCCCCTCCATCTCTCGCTCTCTCTCTCTCTCTCTCTCGCCCCCCTCCATCTCTCTCTCTCTCGCCCCCCTCCATCTCTCTCTCTCTCTCTCGCTCCCTCCATCTCTCTCGCTCTCTCTCGCCCCCTCCATCTCTCTCTCTCTCTCTCTCTCTCGCCCCCTCCATCTCTCGCTATCTCTCGCCCCCTCCATCTCTCTCGCTCTCTCTCGCCCCCTCCATCTCTCTCGCTCTCTCTCGCCCCCTCCATCTCTCTCTCTCCCTCTCGCCCACTCCATCTCTCTCTCTCCCTATTGCCACCTCCATTTCTCTCTCTCTCGCCCCCTCCATCTCTCTCCCTCTCTCCCTCTTGCCACCTCCATTTCTCTCTCTCTCGCCCCCTCCATCTCTCTCGTTCTCTCTCGCCCCCCTCCATCTCTCTCGTTCTCTCTCGCCCCCTCCATCTCTCTCGCTCTCTCTCGCCCCCTCCATCTCTCTCTCTCTCTCGCCCCCTCCATCTCTCTCTCTCTCGACCCCTCCATCTCTCTCTCTCTCCCTCTCGCCCCCCTCCATCTCTCTCTGTCTCTCGCCCCCTCCATCTCTCTCTCTCTCTCTCTCGCCCCCCTCCATCTCTCTCTCTCTCTCTCTCTCTCTCTCGCCCTCTCCATCACTCTCTCTCTCTCTCTCGCCCCCTCCATCTCTCTCTCTCTCTCTCTCCCACTTGCCACCTCCATTTCTCTCTCTCTCGCCCCCTCCATCTCTCTCTCTCCCTCTCGCCCCCTCCATCATTCTCTCTCTCCCTATTGCCACCCTCCATTTCTCTCTCTCTCGCCCCCTCCATCTTTCTCCCTCTCTCCCTCTTGCCACCTCCATTTCTCTCTCTCTCGCCCCCTCCATCTCTCTCTCTCCCTCTCGCCCCCTCCATCTCTCTCTCTCTCCCTCTCGCCTCCTCCATCTCTCGCTCTCTCCCTCTCACCCCCTCCATCTCTCTCTCTCTCCCTCTCTCGCCCCCTCCATCTCTCTCGCTCTCTCTCGCCCCCCTCCATCTCTCTCGCTCTCTCTCGCCCCCTCCATCTCTCTCTCTTCCTCTCGCCCCCTCCATCTCTCTCTCTCCCTATTGCCACCTCCATTTCTCTCTCTCTCGCCCCCTCCATCTCTCTCGTTCTCTCTTGCCCCCTCCATCTCTCTCGTTCTCTCTCGCCCCCTCTATCTCTCTCGTTCTCTCTCGCCCCCTCCATTTCTCTCGCTCTCTCTCGCCCCCTCCATCTCTCTCTCTCTCTCTCGCCCCCTCCATCTCTCTCTCTCTCGACCCCTCCATCTCTCTCTCTCTCCCTCTCGCCCCCTCTATCTCTCTCTGTCTCTCGCCCCCTCCATCTCTCTCTCTCTCTCTCTCTCTCGCCCCCTCCATCTCTCTCTCTCTCTCTCTCTCTCTCTCGCCCTCTCCATCTCTCTCTCTCTCTCTCTCGCCCCCTCCATCTCTCTCTCTCTCTCTCTCCCTCTTGCCACCTCCATTTCTCTCTCTCTCGCCCCCTCCATCTCTCTCTCTCCCTCTCGCCCCCTCCATCACTCTCTCTCTCCCTATTGCCACCTCCATTTCTCTCTCTCTCGCCCCCTCCATCTTTCTCCCTCTCTCCCTCTTGCCACCTCCATTTCTCTCTCTCTCGCCCCCTCCATCTCTCTCTCTCCCTCTCGCCCCCTCCATCTCTCTCTCTCTCCCTCTCGCCTCCTCCATCTCTCGCTCTCTCCCTCTCACCCCCTCCATCTCTCTCTCTCTCCCTCTCGCCCCCTCCATCTCTCTCTCTCTCTGTCTCTCGCCCCCTCCATCTCTCTCTCGCTCTCTCTCGCCCCCTCCATCTCTCTCTCTCTCCCACTCGCCCCCTCCATCTCTCTCTCTCTCTCTCTCACCACCTCCATCTCTCTCTCTCCCTCTCGCCCCCTCCATCACTCTCTCTCTCCCTATTGCCATCTCCATTTCTCTCTCTCTCGCCCCCTCCATCTTTCTCCCTCTCTCCCTCTTGCCACCTCCATTTCTCTCTCTCTCGCCCCCTCCATCTCTCTCTCTCCCTCTCGCCCCCTCCATCTCTCTCTCTCTCCCTCTCGCCTCCTCCATCTCTCGCTCTCTCCCTCTCACCCCCTCCATCTCTCTCTCTCTCCCTCTCGCCCCCTCCATCTCTCTCGCTCTCTCTCGCCCCCTCCATCTCTCTCGCTCTCTCTCGCCCCCTCCATCTCTCTCTCTTCCTCTCGCCCCCTCCATCTCTCTCTCTCCCTATTGCCACCTCCATTTCTCTCTCTCTCGCCCCCCTCCATCTCTCTCGTTCTCTCTCGCCCCCTCCATCTCTCTCGTTCTCTCTCGCCCCCTCCATCTCTCTCGTTCTCTCTCGCCCCCTCCATCTCTCTCGTTCTCTCTCGCCCCCTCCATCTCTCTCGCTCTCTCTCGCCCCCTCCATCTCTCTCTCTCTCTCTCGCCCCCTCCATCTCTCTCTCTCTCGACCCCTCCATCTCTCTCTCTCTCCCTCTCGCCCCCTCCATCTCTCTCTCGCTCTCTCTCGCCCGCTCCATCTCTCTCTCTCTCTCCCACTCGCCCCTTCCATCTCTCTCTCTCTCTCTCTCTCTCACCACCTCCATCTCTCTCTCTCTCTCTCTCTCTCTCGCCCTCTCCGTCTCTCTCTTTCTCTCTCTCTCTCGCCCCCCTCCATCTCTCTCTCTCTCTCTCTCGCCCCCTCCATCTCTCTCGCTCTCTCTCGCCCCCTCCATCTCTCGCTCTCTCTCGCCCCCTCCATCTCTCGCTCTCTCTCGCCCCCCGCCATCTCTCTCTCGCTCTCTCTCGCCCCCGCCATCTCTCTCTCGCTCTCGCCCCCTCCATCTCTCGCTCTCTCTCGCCCCTTCCATCTCTCGCTCTCTCTCGCCCCTTCCATCTCTCGCTCTCTCTCGCCCCCTCCATCTCTCGCTCTCTCTCGCCCCCTCCGTCTCTAGCTCTCTCTCGCCCCCTCCATCTCTCGCTCTCTCTCGCCTCCGCCATCTCTCGCTCTCTCTGTCCCCCTCCATCTCTCGCTCTCTGTCGCCCCCTCCATCTCTCGCTCTCTCTCTCTCTCTCTCGCCCCCTCCATCTCTCTCTCTCTCGCCCCCTCCATCTCTCTCTCTCTCTCTCGCCCCCTCCATCTCTCTCGCTCTCTCTCGCCCCCTCCATCTCTCTCTCTCTCTCTCTCTCTCGCCCCCTCCATCTCTCTCTCTCTCTCTCGACCCCTCCATCTCTCTCTCGCTCTCTCTCGCCCCCTCCATCTCTCTCTCTCTCTCTCGCCCCTTCCATCTCTCGCTCTCTCTCGCCCCCTCCATCTCTCGCTCTCTCTCGCCCCCTCCGTCTCTAGCTCTCTCTCGCCCCCTCCATCTCTCGCTCTCTCTCGCCTCCGCCATCTCTCGCTCTCTCTGTCCCCCTCCATCTCTCGCTCTCTGTCGCCCCCTCCATCTCTCGCTCTCTCTCTCTCTCTCTCGCCCCCTCCATCTCTCTCTCTCTCGCCCCCTCCATCTCTCTCTCTCTCTCTCGCCCCCTCCATCTCTCTCGCCCCCTCCATCTCTCTCTCTCTCTCTCTCTCTCGCCCCCTCCATCTCTCGCTATCTCTCGCCCCCTCCATCTCTCTCGCTCTCTCTCGCCCCCTCCATCTCTCTCGCTCTCTCTCGCCCCCTCCATCTCTCTCGCTCTCTCTCGCCCCCTCCATCTCTCTCTCTCCCTCTCGCCCACTCCATCTCTCTCTCTCCCTATTGCCACCTCCATTTCTCTCTCTCTCGCCCCCTCCATCTCTCTCCCTCTCTCCCTCTTGCCACCTCCATTTCTCTCTCTCTCGCCCCCTCCATCTCTCTCGTTCTCTCTCGCCCCCTCCATCTCTCTCGTTCTCTCTCGCCCCCTCCATCTCTCTCGCTCTCTCTCGCCCCCTCCATCTCTCTCTCTCTCTCTCGCCCCCTCCATCTCTCTCTCTCTCGACCCCTCCATCTCTCTCTCTCTCCCTCTCGCCCCCTCCATCTCTCTCTGTCCTCTCGCCCCCTCCATCTCTCTCTCTCTCTCTCTCGCCCCCTCCATCTCTCTCTCTCTCTCTCTCTCTCTCTCTCGCCCTCTCCATCTCTCTCTCTCTCTCTCTCGCCCCCTCCATCTCTCTCTCTCTCTCTCTCCCACTTGCCACCTCCATTTCTCTCTCTCTCGCCCCCCTCCATCTCTCTCTCTCCCTCTCGCCCCCTCCATCACTCTCTCTCTCCCTATTGCCACCTCCATTTCTCTCTCTCTCGCCCCCTCCATCTTTCTCCCTCTCTCCCTCTTGCCACCTCCATTTCTCTCTCTCTCGCCCCCTCCATCTCTCTCTCTCCCTCTCGCCCCCCTCCATCTCTCTCTCTCTCCCTCTCGCCTCCTCCATCTCTCGCTCTCTCCCTCTCACCCCCTCCATCTCTCTCTCTCTCCCTCTCGCCCCCCTCCATATCTCTCGCTCTCTCTCGCACCCTCCATCTCTCTCGCTCTCTCTCGCCCCCTCCATCTCTCTCTCTTCCTCTCGCCCCCTCCATCTCTCTATCTCCCTATTGCCACCTCCATTTCTCTCTCTCTCGCCCCCCTCCATCTCTCTCCCTCTCTCCCTCTTGCCACCTCCATTTCTCTCTCTCTCGCCCCCTCCATCTCTCTCGTTCTCCTCTCGCCCCCTCCATCTCTCTCGTTCTCTCTCGCCCCCTCCATCTCTCTCGCTCTCTCTCGCCCCCTCCATCTCTCTCTCTCTCTCTCGCCCCCTCCATCTCTCTCTCTCTCGCCCCCTTCATCTCTCTCTCTCTCGCCCCCTCCATCTCTCTCTCTCTCTCTCTCGCCCCTCCATCTCTCTCGCTCTCTCTCGCCCCCTCCATCTCTCGCTCTCTCTCGCCCCCTCCATCTCTCTCTCTCTCTCTCTCGCCCCCTCCATCTCTCTCTCTCTCTCTCTCTCTCGCCCCCTCCATCTCTCGCTATCTCTCGCCCCCTCCATCTCTCTCGCTCTCTCTCGCCCCCTCCATCTCTCTCGCTCTCTCTCGCCCCCCTCCATCTCTCTCTCTTCCTCTCGCCCCCTCCATCTCTCTCTCTCCCTATTGCCACCTCCATTTCTCTCTCTCTCGCCCCCTCCATCTCTCTCCCTCTCTCCCTCTTGCCACCTCCATTTCTCTCTCTCTCGCCCCCTCCATCACTCTCGTTCTCTCTCGCCCCCTCCATCTCTCTCGTTCTCTCTCGCCCCCTCCATCTCTCTCGTTCTCTCTCGCCCCCTGCATCTCTCGCTCTCTCTCGCCCCCTCCATCTCTCTCTCTCTCTCTCGCCCCCTCCATCTCTCTCTCTCTCTCGACCCCTCCATCTCTCTCTCTCTCCCTCTCGCCCCCTCCATCTCTCTCTCTCTCTGTCTCTCGCCCCCTCCATCTCTCTCTCTCTCTCTCTCGCCCCCTCCATCTCTCTCTCTCTCTCTCTCGCCCCCTCCATCTCTCTCTCTCGCCCTCTCCATCTCTCTCTCTCTCTCTCTCGCCCCCTCCATCTCTCTCTCTCTCTCCCTCTTGCCACCTCCATTTCTCTCTCTCTCGCCCCCTCCATCTCTCTCTCTCCCTCTCGCCCCCTCCATCTCTCTCTCTCTCCCTATTGCCACCTCCATTTCTCTCTCTCTCGCCCCCCTCCATCTCTCTCCCTCTCTCCCTCTTGCCACCTCCATTTCTCTCTCTCTCGCCCCCTCCATCTCTCTCTCTCCCTCTCGCCCCCTCCATCTCTCGCTCTCTCTCTCTCACCCCCTCCATCTCTCTCTCTCCCTCTCGCCCCCTCCATCTCTCTCTCTCTCTGTCCCTCGCCCCCTCCATCTCTCTCTCGCTCTCTCTCGCCCCCTCCATCTCTCTCTCGCTCTCTCTCGCCCCCTCCATCTCTCTCTCGCTCTCTCGCGCCCCCCCTCCATCTCTCTCTCGCTCTCTCGCGCCCCCCTCCATCTTTCTCTCGCTCTCTCGCGCCCCCCTCCATCTTTCTCTCGCTCTCTCGCGCCCCCCTCCATCTTTCTCTCGCTCTCTCGCGCCCCCCTCCATCTTTCTCTCGCTCTCTCGCGCCCCCCTCCATCTTTCTCTCGCTCTCTCGCGCCCCCCTCCATCTTTCTCTCGCTCTCTCGCGCCCCCCTCCATCTCTCTCTCGCTCTCTCTCGCCCCCTCCATCTCTCTCTCGCTCTCTCTCGCCCCCGCCATCTCTCTCTCGCTCTCTCTCGCCCCCTCCATCTCTCGCTCTCTCTCGCCCCCTCCATCTCTCGCTCTCTCTCGCCCCTTCCATCTCTCGCTCTCTCTCGCCCCTTCCATCTCTCGCTCTCTCTCGCCCCCTCCATCTCTCGCTCTCTCTCGCCCCCTCCGTCTCTAGCTCTCTCTCGCCCCCTCCGTCTCTAGCTCTCTCTCGCCCCCTCCATCTCTCGCTCTCTCTCGCCTCCGCCATCTCTCGCTCTCTCTGTCCCCCTCCATCTCTCGCTCTCTGTCGCCCCCTCCATCTCTCGCTCTCTCTCTCTCTCTCGCCCCCTCCATCTCTCGCGCTCTCTCTCTCTCTCGCGCCCCCTCCATCTCTCGCTCTCGCTCCCTCTCGCCCCCTCTATCTCGCTCTCGCTCCCTCTCGCCCCCTCCATCTCTCTCTCGCTCTCTCTCGCCCCCTCCATCTCTCTCTCGCTCTCACTCGCCCCCTCCATCTCTCTCTCGCTCTCTCTCGCCCCCTCCATCTCTCTCTCGCTCTCTCTCGCCCCCTCCATCTCACTCTCGCTCTCTCTCGCCCCCTCCATCTCTCTCTCGCTCTCTCTCGCCCCCTCCATCTCTCTCTCGCTCTCTCTCGCCCCCTCCATCTCTCTCTCGCTCTCTCTCGCCCCCTCCAACTCTCGCTCTCTCTCGCCCCTTCCATGTCTCGCTCTCTCTCGCCCCCTCCATCTCTCGCTCTCTCTCGCCCCCTCCGTCTCTAGCTCTCTCTCGCCCCCTCCGTCTCTCGCTCTCTCTCGCCACCTCCGTCTCTCGCTCTCTCTCTCTCTCTCTCTCGCCCCCACCATCTCTCTCTCGCTCTCTCTCGCCCCCTCCATCTCTCGCTCTCTCTCGCCCCCTCCATCTCTCGCTCTCTCTCGCCCCCTCCATCTCTCGCTCTCTCTCGCCCCCTCCATCTCGCGCTCTCTCTCTCTCTCTCTCGCCCCCTCCATCTCTCGCGCTCTCTCTCTCTCGCCCCTCCATCTCTCTCTCGCTCTCTCTCGCCCCCTCCATCTCTCGCTCTCTCTCGCCCCCTCCATCTCTCGCTCTCTCTCGCCCCCTCCATCTCTCGCTCTCTCTCGCCCCCTCCATCTCGCGCTCTCTCTCTCTCTCTCTCGCCCCCTCCATCTCGCGCTCTCTCTCTCTCTCTCTCGCCCCCTCCATCTCTCGCGCTCTCTCTCTCTCGCCCCCTCCATCTCTCGCTCTCGCTCCCTCTCGCCCCCTCCATCTCTCTCTCGCTCTCTCTCGCCCCCTCCATCTCTCGCTCTCTCTCGCCCCCTCCAACTCTCGCTCTCTCTCGCCCCTTCCATGTCTCGCTCTCTCTCGCCCCCTCCATCTCTCGCTCTCTCTCGCCCCCTCCGTCTCTAGCTCTCTCTCGCCCCCTCCGTCTCTCGCTCTCTCTCGCCCACCTCCGTCTCCTCGCTCTCTCTCTCTCTCTCTCGCCCCCACCATCTCTCTCTCGCTCTCTCTCGCCCCCTCCATCTCTCGCTCTCTCTCCGCCCCCTCCATCTCTCGCTCTCTCTCTCTCTCTCGCCCCCTCCATCTCTCGCGCTCTCTCTCTCTCTCTCGCCCCCTCCATCTCTCGCTCTCGCTCCCTCTCGCCCCTCCATCTCTCTCTCGCTCTCTCTCGCCCCCTCCATCTCTCTCTCGCTCTCTCTCGCCCCCTCCATCTCTCTCTCGCTCTCTCTCGCCCCCACCATCTCTCTCTCGCTCTCTCTCGCCCCCTCCATCTCTCTCTCGCTCTCTCTCGCCCCCTCCATCTCTCGCTCTCTCTCGCCCCTTCCATCTCTCGCTCTCTCTCGCCCCCCTCCATCTCTCGCTCTCTCTCGCCCCCTCCATCTCTCGCTCTCTCTCGCCCTCCCTCTCTCGCTCTCTCTCGCCCCTTCCATCTCTCGCTCTCTCTCGCACCCTCCATCTCTCGCTCTCTCCTCGCCCCCTCCATCTCTCGCTCTCGCTCGCCCCCTCCATCTCTCGCTCTCTCTCGCCCCCTCCATCTCTCGCTCTCTCTCGCCCCCTCCATCTCTCGCTCTCTCTCGCCCCTACATCTCTCGCTCTGTCTCGCCCCCTCCATTTCTCGCTCTCTCTCGCCCCCTCCATCTCTCGCTCTCTCTCGCCACCTCCATCTCTCGCTCTCTCTCGCCACCTCCATCTCTCGCTCTCTCTGGCCCCCTCCATCTCTCGGTCTCTGTCGCCCCCTCCATCTCTCGCTCTCTCTCTCTCTCTCTCGCCCCCTCCGTCTCTCTCTCTCTCTCTCGACCCCTCCATCTCTCTCTCTCTCGACCCCTCCATCTCTCTCTCTCTCTCTCTCTCTCGACCCCTCCATCTCTCTCTCTCTCTCTCGACTACTCTATCTCTCTCTCTCTCTCGACTCCTCCATCTCTCTCTCTCTCTCTCGACCACTCCATCTCTCTCTCTCTCTTTCTCTCTCTCTCTCTCTCGACCCCTCCATCTCTCTCTCTCTCTCTCGCCCCCTCCAACTCTCTCTCTCTCGACCCCTCCATCTGTCTCTCTCTCCCTCTCGCCCCCTCCATCTCTCTCTCTCTCTCTCTCTCTCTCGCCCTCTCCATCTCTCTCTCTCTCTCTCTCTCGCCCCCTCCATCTCTCTCTCCCTCTCGCCCCCTCCATCTCTCTCTCTCTCTCGCCCCCTCCATCTCTCTCTCTCTCTCTCTTGCCACCTCCATTTCTCTCTCTCTTGCCACCTCCATTTCTCTCTCTCTCGCCCCCTCCATCTCTCTCTCTCCCTCTCGCCCCCTCCATCTCTCTCTCTCCCTATTGCCACCTCCATTTCTCTCTCTCTCGCCCCCTCCGTCTCTCGCTCTCTCTCGCCACCTCCGTCTCTCGCTCTCTCTCTCTCTCTCGCCCCCTCCATCTCTCTCTCGCTCTCTCTCGCCCCCTCCATCTCTCTCGCTCTCTCTCGCCCCCTCCATCTCTCTCTCTCCCTCTCGCCCCCTCCATCTCTCTCTCTCCCTCTCGCCCCCTCCATCTCTCTCGCTCTCTCTCGCCCCCTCCATCTCTCGCTCTCTCTCGCCCCCTCCATCTCTCGCTCTCTCTCGCCCCCTCCATCTCTCTCTCGCTCTCTCTCGCCCCCTCCATCTCTCTCTCGCTCTCTCTCGCCCCCTCCATCTCTCGCTCTCTCTCGCCCCGTCCATCTCTCTCGCTCTCTCTCGCCCCCCTCCATCTCTCTCGCTCTCTTCTCACCCCCTCCATCTCTCTCGTTCTCTCTCGCCCCCTCCATCTCTCTCGCTCTCTCTCGCCCCCTCCATCTCTCTCCCTCTCTCTCGCCCCCTCCATCTCTCTCTCTCTTGCCCCCTCCATCTCTCTCTCTCTCTCTCTCTCACCCCCTCCATCTCTCTCTCTCACCCTCTTGCCACCTCCATTTCTCTCTCTCTCGCCCCCTCCATCTCTCTCTCTCCCTCTTGCCCCCTCCATCTCTCTCTCTCCCTATTGCCACCTCCATTTCTCTCTCTCTCGCCCCCTCCATCTCTCTCCCTCTCTCCCTCTTGCCACCTCCATTTCTCTCTCTCTCGCCCCCTCCATCTCTCTCTCTCTCCCTCTCGCCCCCTCCATCTCTGTCTCTCTCCCTCTCGCCCCCTCCATCTCTCTCTCTCTCCCTCTCACCCCCTCCATCTCTCGCTCTCTCCCTCTCACCCCCTCCATCTCTCTCTCGCTCCCTCTCGCCCCCTCCATCTCTCTCTCGCTCCCTCTCGCCCCCTCCATCTCTCTCTCGCTCTCTCTCGCCCCCTCCATCTCTCTCTCGCTCTCTCTCGCCCCCTCCATCTCTCTCTCGCTCTCTCTCGCCCCCTCCATCTCTCTCTCTCTCTCTCTCTCGCGCCCCCTCCATCTCCCTCTCGCTCTCTCTCGCCCCCTCCATCTCTCTCTCGCTCTCTCTCGCCCCCTCCATCTCTCTCTCGCTCTCTCTCGCCCCCTCCATCTCTCGCTCTCTCTCGCCCCCTCCATCTCTCGCTCTCTCTCGCCCCTCCATCTCTCGCTCTCTCTCGCCCCCTCCAACTCTCGCTCTCTCTCGCCCCTTCCATGTCTCGCTCTCTCTCGCCCCCTCCATCTCTCGCTCTCTCTCGCCCCCTCCATCTCTCGCTCTCTCTCGCCCCCTCCGTCTCTAGCTCTCTCTCGCCCCCTCCGTCTCTCGCTCTCTCTCGCCACCTCCGTCTCTCGCTCTCTCTCTCTCTCTCTCGCCCCCACCATCTCTCTCTCGCTCTCTCTCGCCGCCTCCATCTCTCGCTCTCTCTCGCCCCCTCCATCTCTCGCTCTCTCTCTCTCTCTCGCCCCCTACATCTCTCGCGCTCTCTCTCTCTCTCTCTCGCCCCCTCCATCTCTCGCTCTCGCTCCCTCTCGCCCCCTCATCTCTCTGTCGCTCTCTCTCGCCCCCTCCATCTCTCTCTCGCTCTCTCTCTCGCCCCCTCCATCTCTCTCTCGCTCTCTCTCACCCCCTCCATCTCTCTCTCGCTCTCTCTCGCCCCCTCCATCTCTCTCTCGCTCTCTCTCGCCCCCTCCATCTCTCTCTCGCTCTCTCTCGCCCCCACCATCTCTCTCTCGCTCTCTCTCGCCCCGTCCATCTCTCTCTCGCTCTCTCTCGCCCCCTCCATCTCTCGCTCTCTCTCGCCCCCTCCATCTCTCGCTCTCTCTCGCCCCTTCCATCTCTCGCTCTCTCTCGCCCCTTCCATCTCTCGCTCTCTCTTGCCCCTTCCATCTCTCGCTCTCTCTCGCACCCTCCATCTCTCGCTCTCGCTCGCCCCCTCCATCTCTCGCTCTATCTCGCCCCCTCCATCTCTCGCTCTCTCTCGCCCCCTCCATCTCTCGCTCTCTCTCGCCCCCTACATCTCTCGCTCTCTCTCGCCCCCTCCATTTCTCGCTCTCTCTCGCCCCCTCCATCTCTCGCTCTCTCTCGCCACCTCCATCTCTCGCTCTCTCTCGCCACCTCCATCTCTCGCTCTCTCTGGCCCCCTCCATCTCTCGGTCTCTGTCGCCCCCTCCATCTCTCGCTCTCTCTCTCTCTCTCTCTCTCGCCCCCCCTCCATCTCTCTCTCTCTCTCTCGACCCCTCCATCTCTCTCTCTCTCTCGACCCCTCCATCTCTCTCTCTCTCTCTCTCGACCCCCTCCATCTCTCTCTCTCTCTCGACTCCTCCATCTCTCTCTCTCTCTCGACTCCTCCATCTCTCTCTCTCTCTCGACCACTCCATCTCTCTCTCTCTCTCTTTCTCTCTCTCTCTCTCTCGACCCCTCCATCTCTCTCTCTCTCTCTCTCGCCCCCTCCAACTCTCTCTCTCTCGACCCTCCATCTGTCTCTCTCTCCCTCTCGCCCCCTCCATCTCTCTCTCTCTCTCTCTCTCTCGCCCCCCTCCATCTCTCTCCTCTCTCTCTCTCTCTCTCTCGCCTCCTCCATCTCTCTCTCTCTCTCTCTCTCTCTCTCTCGCCCTCTCCATCTCTCTCTCTCTCTCTCTCTCGCCTCCTCCATCTCTCTCTCTCTCTCGCCCCCTCCATCTCTCTCTCTCTCCCTCTTGCCACCTCCATTTTCTCTCTCTCTTGCCACCTCCATTTCTCTCTCTCTCGCCCCCTCCATCTCTCTCTCTCCCCTCTCGCCCCCTCCATCTCTCTCTCTCCCTATTGCCACCTCCATTTCTCTCTCTCTCGCCCCCTCCATCTCTCGCTCTCTCTCTCTCTCGCGCCCCCTCCATCTCTCGCTCTCGCTCCCTCTCGCCCCCTCCATCTCTCGCGCTCTCTCTCTCTCTCTCGCCCCCTCCATCTCTCTCTCTCGCTCCCTCTCGCCCCCTCTATCTCGCTCTCGCTCCCTCTCGCCCCCTCCATCTCTCGCTCTCTCTCTCTCTCTCGCCCCCTCCATCTCTCGCTCTCGCTCCCTCTCGCCCCCACCATCTCTCTCTCGCTCTCTCTCGGCCCCCTCCATCTCTCTCTCGCTCTCTCTCGACCCCTCCATCTCTCTCTCGCTCTCTCTCGCCCCCTCCATCTCTCTCTCGCTCTCTCTCGCCCGCTCCATCTCTCTCTCGCTCTCTCTCGCCCCGCCATCTCTCTCTCGCTCTCTCTCGCCCCCTCCATCTCTCGCTCTCTCTCGCCCCCTCCATCTCTCGCTCTCTCTCGCCCCCTCCATCTCTCGCTCTCTCTCTCTCTCTCGCCCCCTCCATCTCTCGCGCTCTCTCTCTCTCTCTCGCCCCCTCCATCTCTCGCTCTCGCTCCCTCTCGCCCCCTCCATCTCTCTGTCGCTCTCTCTCGCCCCTCCATCTCTCTCTCGCTCTCTCTCGCCCCCTCCATCTCTCTCTCGCTCTCTCTCGCCCCCACCATCTCTCTCTCGCTCTCTCTCGCCCCCTCCATCTCTCTCTCGCTCTCTCTCGCCCCCTCCATCTCTCTCTCTCTCTCTCTCTCTCTCTCTCGCCCCCCTCCATCTCTCTCTCTCTCTCGACCACTCCATCTCTCTCTCTCTCTCTCGCCCCCTCCATCTCTCGCTCACTCTCTCTCTCGCCCCCTCCATCTCTCTCTCTCTCTCTCGCCCCCTCCATCTCTCTATCTCTCCCTCTTGACCCCTCCATTTCTCTCTCTCGCCCCTCCATCTCTCTCCCTCTCGCCCCCTCCATCTCTCTCTCTCTCCCTCTCGCCCCCTCCATCTCTCTCTCTCTCTCTCTCGCCCCCTCCATCTCTCTCTCTCTCTCTCTCGCCCCCTCCATCTCTCTCTCTCTCTCTCGCCCCCCTCCATCTCTCTCTCTCTCTCTCACCACTCCATCTCTCTCTCTCGCTCTCTCTCCCCTTCCATCTCTCGCTCTCTCTCGCCCCCTCCATCTCTCTCCCTCTCTCTCTCGCCCCTCTCATCTCTCTCTCGCCCCCTCCATCTCTCTCTCTCTCTCTCTCTCTCTCTCGCCCCCTCCATCTCTCGCTCTCTCTCGCCCCCTCCATCTCTCTCTCTCTCCCTCTCTCTCGCCCTCTCCATCTCTCTCTCTCGCCCCCTCCATCTCTCTCTCTCTCGCCCCCTCCATCTCTCTCTCTCTCCCTCTTGCCACCTCCATTTCTCTCTCTCTTGCCACCTCCATTTCTCTCTCTCTCGCCCCCTCCATCTCTCTCTCTCCCTCTCGCCCGCTCCATCTCTCTCTCTCCCTATTGCCACCTCCATTTCTCTCTCTCTCGCCCCCTCCATCTCTCTCCTCTCTCCCTCTTGCCACCTCCATTTCTCTCTCTCTCGCCCCCTCCATCTCTCTCTCTCCCTCTCGCCCCTCCATCTCTCTCTCTCTCTCCCTCTCGCCCCCTCCATCTCTCTCTCTCTCTCTCTCGCCCCCTCCATCTCTCTCTCTCTCTCTCTCGCCCCCTCCATCTCTCGCTCTCTCTCGCCCCCTCCATCTCTCTCGCTCTCTCTCGCCCCCTCCATCTCTCTCGCTCTCTCTCGCCCCCTCCATCTCTCTCGATCTCTCTCGCCCCCTCATCTCTCTGATTCTCTCTCGCCCCTCCATCTCTCTCGCTCTCTCTCGCCCCCTCCATCTCTCTCGCTCTCTCTCGCCCCCATCCATCTCTCTCTCTCTCTCTCGCCCCCTCCATCTCTCTCTCTCTCGACCCCTCCATCTCTCTCTCTCTCCCTCTCGCCCCCTCCATCTCTCTCTCTCTCCCTCTCTCTCGCCCTCTCCATCTCTCTCTCTCTCTCTCTCTCGCCCCCTCCATCTCTCTCGCTCTCTCTCGCCCCCTCCATTTTTCTCTCTCTCGCCCTCTCCATCTCTCTCTCTCTCTCTCTCTCTCTCGCCCCCTCCATCTCTCTCTCTCTCTCGCCCCCCTCCATCTCTCTCTCTCTCCCTCTTGCCACCTCCATTTCTCTCTCTCTTGCCACCTCCATTTCTCTCTCTCTCGCCCCCTCCATCTCTCTCTCTCCCTCTCGCCCCCTCCATCTCTCTCTCTCCCTATTGACACCTCCATTTCTCTCTCTCTCGCCCCCTCCATCTCTCTCTCTCCCTCTCGCCCTCTTGCCACCTCCATTTCTCTCTCTCTCGCCCCCTCCATCTCTCTCTCTCTCTCTCGCCCCCTCCATCTCTCTCTCTCGCTCGCCCCCTCCATCTCTCTCTCTCTCCCTCTTGCCACCTCCATTTCTCTCTCTCTTGCCACCTCCATTTCTCTCTCTCTCGCCCCCTCCATCTCTCTCTCTCCCTATTGCCACCTCCATTTCTCTCTCTCTCGCCCCCTCCATCTCTCTCCCTCTCTCCCTCTTGCCACCTCCATTTCTCTCTCTCTCGCCCTCTCCATCTCTCTCTCTCTCTCTCTCTCTCGCCCCCTCATCTCTCTCGCTCTCTCTCGCCCCCTCCATCTTTCTCTCTCTCGCCCTCTCCATCTCTCTCTCTCTCTCTCTCTCTCGCCCCCTCCATCTCTCTCTCGCTCTCGCCCCTCCATCTCTCTCTCTCTCCCTCTTGCCACCTCCATTTCTCTCTCTCTTGCCACCTCCATTTCTCTCTCTCTCGCCCCCTCCATCTCTCTCTCTCCCTCTCGCCCCCTCCATCTCTCTCTCCCTATTGCCACCTCCATTTCTCTCTCTCTCGCCCCCTCCATCTCTCTCTCTCCCTCTCGCCCTCTTGCCACCACCATTTCTCTCTCTCTCGCCCCCTCCATCTCTCTCTCTCTCTCTCTCTCGCCCCTCCATCTCTCTCTCTCGCTCGCCCCCTCCATCTCTCTCTCTCTCCCTCTTGCCACCTCCATTTCTCTCTCTCTTGCCACCTCCATTTCTCTCTCTCTCGCCCCCTCCATCTCTCTCTCTCCCTATTGCCACCTCCATTTCTCTCTCTCTCGCCCCCTCCATCTCTCTCCCTCTCTCCCTCTTGCCACCTCCATTTCTCTCTCTCTCGCCCCCTCCATCTCTCGCTCTCTCTAGCCCCCTCCATCTCTCGCTCTCTCTCGCCCCCTCCATCTCTCGCTCTCTCTCGCCCCCTCTCTCTCGCCCCTTCCATCTCTCGCTCTCTCTCGCCCCTTCCATCTCTCGCTCTCTCTCGCCCCCTCCATCTCTCGCTCTCTCTCGCCCCCTCCATCTCTCGCTCTCTCTCGCCCCCTCCATCTCTCGCTCTCTCTCGCCCCCTCCATCTCTCGCTCTCTCTCGCCCCCTCCATCTCTCGCTCTCTCTCGCCCCCTCCATCTCTCGCTCTCTCTCGCCCCCTCCATCTCTCGCTCTCTCTCGCCCCCTCCATCTCTCGCTCTCTAACGCCCCCTCCATCTCTCGCTCTCTCTCGCCCCCTCCATCTCTCGCTCTCTCTCGCCCCCTCCATCTCTCGCTCTCTCTCGCCCCCTCCATCTCTCGCTCTCTCTCGCCCCCTCCATCTCTCGCTCTCTCTCGCCCCCTCCATCTCTCGCTCTCTCTCGCCCCCTCCATCTCTCGCTCTCTCTCGCCCCCTCCATCTCTCGCTCTCTCTCGCCCCCTCCATCTCTCGCTCTCTCTCGCCCCCTCCATCTCTCGCTCTCTCTCGCCCCCTCCATCTCTCGCTCTCTCTCGCCCCCTCCATCTCTCGCTCTCTCTCGCCCCCTCCATCTCTCGCTCTCTCTCGCCCCCTCCATCTCTCGCTCTCTCTCGCCCCCTCCATCTCTCGCTCTCTCTCGCCCCCTCCATCTCTCGCTCTCTCTCGCCCCCTCCATCTCTCGCTCTCTCTCGCCCCCTCCATCTCTCGCTCTCTCTCGCCCCCTCCATCTCTCGCTCTCTCTCGCCCCCTCCATCTCTCGCTCTCTCTCTCGCTCTCTCTCGCCACCTCCATCTCTCGCTCTCTCTCTCTCTCTCTCTCTCTCTCGCCCCCTCCATCTCTCGCGCTCTCTCTCTCTCTCTCTCTCTCGCCCCCTCCATCTCTCGCGCTCTCTCTCTCTCTCTCTCTCTCGCCCCCTCCATCTCTCTCTCTCCCTCTCGCCCCCTCCATCTCTCTCTCTCCCTATTGCCACCTCCATTTCTCTCTCTCTCGCCCCCTCCATCTCTCTCCCTCTCTCCCTCTTGCCACCTCCATTTCTCTCTCTCTCGGCCCCTCCATCTCTCTCTCTCCCTCTCGCCCCCTCCATCTCTCGCTCTCTCCATCTCACCCCCTCCATCTCTCTCTCGCTCCCTCTCGCCCCCTCCATCTCTCTCTCTCTCCCTCTCTCTCGCCCTCTCCATCTCGCTCTCTCTCTCTCTCTCGCCCCCTCCATCTCGCTCTCTCGCCCCCTCCATCTCTCTCTCTCTCCCTCTTGCCACCTCCATTTCTCTCTCTCTTGCCACCTCCATTTCTCTCTCTCTCGCCCCCTCCATCTCTCTCTCTCCCTCTCGCCCCCTCCATCTCTCTCTCTCCCTATTGCCACCTCCATTTCTCTCTCTCTCGCCCCCTCCATCTCTCTCCCTCTCTCCCTCTTGCCACCTCCATCTCTCTCTCTCTCCCTCTCGCCCCCTCCATCTCTCTCTCGCTCCCTCTCGCCCCCTACATCTCTCTCTCGCTCCCTCTCGACCCCTCCATCTATCTCTCGCTCTCTCTCGCCCCCTCCATCTCTCTCTCGCTCTCTCTCGCCCCCTCCATCTCTCTCTCGCTCTCTCTCGCCCCCTCCATCTCTCTCTCGCTCTCTCTCGCCCCCTCCATCTCTCTCTCGCTCTCTCTCGCCCCCTCCATCTCTCTCTCGCTCTCTCTCGCCCCCTCCATCTCTCTCTCGCTCTCTCTCGCCCCCTCCATCTCTCTCTCGCTCTCTCTCGCCCCCTCCATCTCTCTCTCGCTCTCTCTCGCCCCCTCCATCTCTCTCTCTCGCTCTCTCTCGCCCCCTCCATCTCTCTCTCTCGCTCTCTCTCGCCCCCTCCATCTCTCTCTCGCTCTCTCTCGCCCCCTCCATCTCTCTCTCTCGCTCTCTCTCGCCCCCTCCATCTCTCTCTCGCTCTCTCTCGCCCCCTCCATCTCTCGCTCTCTCTCGCCCCCTCCATCTCTCGCTCTCTCTCGCCCCCTCCATCTCTCGCTCTCTCTCGCCCCCTCCAACTCTCGCTCTCTCTCGCCCCTTCCATGTCTCGCTCTCTCTCGCCCCCTCCATCTCTCGCTCTCTCTCTCTCTCTCGCCCCCACCATCTCTCTCTTGCTCTCTCTCGCCCCCTCCATCTCTCGCTCTCTCTCGCCACCTCCATCTCTCGCTCTCTCTCTCTCTCTCGCCCCCTCCATCTCTCGCTCTCTCTCTCTCTCTCGCCCCCTCCATCTCTCGCTCTCGCTCCCTCTCGCCCCCTCCATCTCTCTCTCGCTCCCTCTCGCCCCCTCCATCTCTCTCTCGCTCTCTCTCGCCCCCTCCATCTCTCTCTCGCTCTCTCTCGCCCCCTCCATCTCTCTCTCGCTCTCTCTCGCCCCCTCCATCTCTCTCTCGCTCTCTCTCGCCCCCTCCATCTCTCTCTCGCTCTCTCTCGCCCCCACCATCTCTCTCTCGCTCTCTCTCGCCCCCTCCATCTCTCTCTCGCTCTCTCTCGCCCCCTCCATCTCTCTCTCTCTCTCGCTCTCTCTCGACCCCTCCCTCTCTCTCTCTCTCTCTCTCGACCACTCCATCTCTCTCTCTCTCTCTCGCCCCCTCCATCTCTCGCTCTCTGTCTCTCTCGCCCCCTCCATCTCTCTCTCTCTCTCTCGCCCCCTCCATCTCTCTATCTCTCCCTCTTGACCCCTCCATTTCTCTCTCTCGCCCCCTCCATCTCTCTCTCTCTCGCCCCCTCCATCTCTCTCTCTCTCCCTCTCGCCCCCTCCATCTCTCTCTCTCTCTCTCTCGCCCCCTCCATCTCTCTCTCTCTCTCTCACCACCTCCATCTCTCTCTCTCTCTCTCTCTCGCCCTCTCCGTCTCTCTCTCTCTTTCTCTCTCGCCCCCTCCATCTCTCTCTCTCTCTCTCTCGCCCCCTCCATCTCTCTCTCTCTCTCGCCCCCTCCATCTCTCTCTCTCTCCCTCTTGCCACCTCCATTTCTCTCTCTCTTGCCACCTCCATTTCTCTCTCTCTTGCCCCCTCCATTTCTCTCTCTCTCGCCCCCTCCATCTCTCTCGCTCTCTCTCGCCCCCTCCATCTCTCGCTCTCTCTCGCCCCCTCCATCTCTCGCTCTCTCTCGCCCCCTCCATCTCTCTCTCTCTCTCTCGCCCCCTCCATCTCTCTCTCGCCCCCTCCATCTCTCTCTCTCTCTCTCTATCTCTCTCTCGCCCCCTCCATCTCTCGCTCTCTCTCGCACCCTCCATCTCTCTCTCTCTCCCTCTCTCTCGCCCTCTCCATCTCTCTCTCTCTCTCTCTCTCGCCCCCTCCATCTCTCTCTCTCTCGCCCCCTCCATCTCTCTCTCTCTCTCGCCCCCTCCATCTCTCTCTCTCTCTCTCTCGCCCCCTCCATCTCTCTCCCTCTCTCCCTCTTGCCACCTCCATTTCTCTCTCTCTCGCCCCCTCCATCTCTCTCTCTCCCTCTCGCCACCTCCATCTCTCTCTCTCTCCCTCTCGCCCCCTCCATCTCTCGCTCTCTCCCTCTCACCCCCTCCATCTCTCTCTCGCTCCCTCTCGCCCCCTCCATCTCTCTCTCGCTCCCTCTCGCCCCCTACATCTCTCTCTCGCTCCCTCTCGACCCCTCCATCTATCTCTCGCTCTCTCTCGCCCCCTCCATCTCTCTCTCGCTCTCTCTCGCCCCCTCCATCTCTCTCTCGCTCTCTCTCGCCCCCTCCATCTCTCTCTCGCTCTCTCTCGCCCCCTCCATCTCTCTCTCGCTCTCTCTCGCACCCTCCATCTCTCTCTCGCTCTCTCTCGCCCCCTCCATCTCTCTCTCGCTCTCTCTCGCCCCCTCCATCTCTCGCTCTCTCTCGCCCCCTCCATCTCTCGCTCTCTCTCGCCCCCTCCATCTCTCGCTCTCTCTCGCCCCCTCCATCTCTCGCTCTCTCTCGCCCCCTCCGTCTCTAGCTCTCTCTCGCCCCCTCCGTCTCTCGCTCTCTCTCGCCACCTCCGTCTCTCGCTCTCTCTCTCTCTCTCGCCCCCACCATCTCTCTCTTGCTCTCTCTCGCCCCCTCCATCTCTCGCTCTCTCTCGCCCCCTCCATCTCTCGCTCTCTCTCTCTCTCTCGCCCCCTCCATCTCTCGCTCTCTCTCTCTCTCTCGCCCCCCTCCATCTCTCGCTCTCGCTCCCTCTCGCCCCCTCCATCTCTCTCTCGCTCTCTCTCGCCCCCTCCATCTCTCTCTCGCTCTCTCTCGCCCCCTCCATCTCTCTCTCGCTCTCTCTCGCCCCCTCCATCTCTCTCTCGCTCTCTCTCACCCTCTCCATCTCTCTCTCGCTCTCTCTCACCCCCTCCATCTCTCTCTCGCTCTCTCTCGCCCCCTCCATCTCTCTCTCGCTCTCTCTCGCCCCCTCCATCTCTCTCTCGCTCTCTCTCGCCCCCACCATCTCTCTCTCGCTCTCTCTCGCCCCCTCCATCTCTCTCTCGCTCTCTCTCGCCCCCTCCATCTCTCTCTCTCTCTCGCTCTCTCTCGCCCCCTCCCTCTCTCTCTCTCTCTCTCTCGACCACTCCATCTCTCTCTCTCTCTCCCGCCCCCTCCATCTCTCGATCTCTCTCTCTCTCTCGCCCCCTCCATCTCTCTCTCTCTCTCTCGCCCCCTCCATCTCTCTATCTCTCCCTCTTGACCCCTCCATTTCTCTCTCTCGCCCCCTCCATCTCTCTCTCTCTCGCCCCCTCCATCTCTCTCTCTCTCCCTCTCGCCCCCTCCATCTGTCTCTCTCTCTCTCTCGCCCCCCTCCATCTCTCTCTCTCTCTCTCACCACCTCCATCTCTCTCTCTCTCGCCCTCTCCGTCTCTCTCTCTCTTTCTCTCTCGCCCCCTCCATCTCTCTCTCTCTCTCTCTCTCGCCCCCTCCATCTCTCTCTCTCTCTCGCCCCCTCCATCTCTCTCTCTCTCCCTCTTGCCACCTCCATTTCTCTCTTCTCTTGCCCCCTCCATTTCTCTCTCTCTCGCCCCCTCCATCTCTCTCTCGCTCTCTCTCGCCCCCTCCATCTCTCTCTCGCTCTCTCTCGCCCCCTCCATCTCTCTCTCGCTCTCTCTCGCCCCCTCCATCTCTTTCTCGCTCTCTCTCGCCCCCTCCATCTCTCTCTCGCTCTCTCTCGCCCCCTCCATCTCTCTCTCGCTCTCTCTCGCCCCCTCCATCTCTCTCTCGCTCTCTCTCGCCCCCTCCATCTCTCTCTCGCTCTCTCTCGCCCCCTCCATCTCTCTCTCGCTCTCTCTCGCCCCCTCCATCTCTCTCTCGCTCTCTCTCGCCCCCTCCATCTCTCTCTCGCTCTCTCTCGCCCCCTCCATCTCTCTCTCTCGCTCTCTCTCGCCCCCTCCATCTCTCTCTCGCTCTCTCTCGCCCCCTCCATCTCTCTCTCGCTCTCTCTCGCCCCCTCCATCTCTCTCTCTCGCTCTCTCTCGCCCCCTCCATCTCTCTCTCGCTCTCTCTCGCCCCCTTCATCTCTCGCTCTCTCACGCCCCCTCCATCTCTCGCTCTCTCTCGCCCCCTCCATCTCTCGCTCTCTCTCGCCCCCCTCCAACTCTCGCTCTCTCTCGCCCCTTCCATGTCTCGCTCTCTCTCGCCCCCTCCATCTCTCGCTCTCTCTCGCCCCCTCCGTCTCTAGCTCTCTCTCGCCCCCTCCGTCTCTCGCTCTCTCTCGCCACCTCCATCTCTCGCTCTCTCTCTCTCTCTCGCCCCCTCCATCTCTCGCTCTCTCTCGCCCCCTCCATCTCTCGCTCTCTCTCGCCCCCTCCATCTCTCGCTCTCTCTCGCCCCCTCCATCTCTCGCTCTCTCTCGCCCCCTCCAACTCTCGCTCTCTCTCGCCCCTTCCATGTCTCGCTCTCTCTCGCCCCCTCCATCTCTCGCTCTCTCTCGCCCCCTCCGTCTCTAGCTCTCTCTCGCCCCCTCCGTCTCTCGCTCTCTCTCGCCACCTCCATCTCTCGCTCTCTCTCTCTCTCTCGCCCCCACCATCTCTCTCTTGCTCTCTCTCGCCCCCTCCATCTCTCGCTCTCTCTCGCCCCCTCCATCTCTCGCTCTCTCTCTCTCTCTCGCCCCCTCCATCTCTCGCTCTCTCTCTCTCTCTCGCCCCCTCCATCTCTCGCTCTCGCTCCCTCTCGCCCCCTCCATCTCTCTCTCGCTCCCTCTCGCCCCCTCCATCTCTCTCTCGCTCTCTCTCGCCCCCTCCATCTCTCTCTCGCTCTCTCTCGCCCCCTCCATCTCTCTCTCGCTCTCTCTCGCCCCCTCCATCTCTCTCTCGCTCTCTCTCGCCCCCTCCATCTCTCTCTCGCTCTCTCTCGCCCCCTCCATCTCTCTCTCGCTCTCTCTCGCCCCCACCATCTCTCTCTCGCTCTCTCTCGCCCCCTCCATCTCTCTCTCGCTCTCTCTCGCCCCCTCCATCTCTCTCTCTCTCTCGCTCTCTCTCGCCCCCTCTCTCTCTCTCTCTCTCTCTCTCGACCACTCCATCTCTCTCTCTCTCTCTCTCGCCCCCTCCATCTCTCGCTCTCTGTCTCTCTCGCCCCCTCCATCTCTCTCTCTCTCTCTCGCCCCCTCCATCTCTCTATCTCTCCCTCTTGACCCCTCCATTTCTCTCTCTCGCCCCCTCCATCTCTCTCTCTCTCGCCCCCTCCATCTCTCTCTCTCTCCCTCTCGCCCCCTCCATCTCTCTCTCTCTCTCTCTCGCCCCCTCCATCTCTCTCTCTCTCTCTCACCACCTCCATCTCTCTCTCTCTCTCTCTCTCGCCCTCTCCGTCTCTCTCTCTCTTTCTCTCTCGCCCCCTCCATCTCTCTCTCTCTCTCTCTCGCCCCCTCCATCTCTCTCTCTCTCTCGCCCCCTCCATCTCTCTCTCTCTCCCTCTTGCCACCTCCATTTCTCTCTCTCTTGCCACCTCCATTTCTCTCTCTCTTGCCACCTCCATTTCTCTCTCTCTCGCCCCCTCCATCTCTATCGCTCTCTCTCGCCCCCTCCATCTCTCGCTCTCTCTCGCCCCCTCCATCTCTCGCTCTCTCTCGCCCCCTCCATCTCTCTCTCTCTCTCTCTCGCCCCCTCCATCTCTCTCTCGCCCCCTCCATCTCTCTCTCTCTCTCTCTCTCTCTCTCTCTCTCTCGCCCCCTCCATCTCTCGCTCTCTCTCGCACCCTCCATCTCTCTCTCTCTCCCTCTCTCTCGCCCTCTCCATCTCTCTCTCTCTCGCCCCCTCCATCTCTCTCTCTCTCTCGCCCCCTCCATCTCTCTCTCTCTCGCCCCCTCCATCTCTCTCTCTCTCTCGCCCCCTCCATCTCTCTCTCTCTCTCTCTCGCCCCCTCCATCTCTCTCCCTCTCTCCCTCTTGCCACCTCCATTTCTCTCTCACTCGCCCCCTCCATCTCTCTCTCTCCCTCTCGCCACCTCCATTCTCTCTCTCTCTCCCTCTCGCCCCCTCCATCTCTCGCTCTCTCCCTCTCGCCCCCTCCATCTCTCACTCTCTCCCTCTCGCCCCCTCCATCTCTCTCTCGCTCCCTCTCGCCCCCTCCATCTCTCTCTCGCTCCCTCTCGCCCCCTACATCTCTCTCTCGCTCCCTCTCGACCCCTCCATCTATCTCTCGCTCTCTCTCGCCCCCTCCATCTCTCTCTCGCTCTCTCTCGCCCCCTCCATCTCTCTCTCGCTCTCTCTCGCCCCCTCCATCTCTCTCTCGCTCTCTCTCGCCCCCTCCATCTCTCTCTCGCTCTCTCTCGCACCCTCCATCTCTCTCTCGCTCTCTCTCGCCCCCTCCATCTCTCTCTCGCTCTCTCTCGCCCCCTCCATCTCTCGCTCTCTCTCGCCCCCTCCATCTCTCGCTCTCTCTCGCCCCCTCCATCTCTCGCTCTCTCTCGCCCCCTCCGTCTCTAGCTCTCTCTCGCCCCTCCGTCTCTCGCTCTCTCTCGCCACCTCCGTCTCTCGCTCTCTCTCTCTCTCTCTCGCCCCCTCCATCTCTCTCTCGCTCTCTCTCGCCCCCTCCATCTCTCTCTCGCTCTCTCTCGCGCCCTCCATCTCTCTCTCGCTCTCTCTCGCACCCTCCATCTCTCTCTCGCTCTCTCTCGCCCCCTCCATCTCTCTCTCGCTCTCTCTCGCCCCCTCCATCTCTCGCTCTCTCTCGCCCCCTCCATCTCTCGCTCTCTCTCGCCCCCTCCATCTCTCGCTCTCTCTCGCCCCCTCCGTCTCTAGCTCTCTCTCGCCCCCTCCGTCTCTCGCTCTCTCTCGCCACCTCCGTCTCTCGCTCTCTCTCTCTCTCTCGCCCCCACCATCTCTCTCTTGCTCTCTCTCGCCCCCTCCATCTCTCGCTCTCTCTCGCCCCCTCCATCTCTCGCTCTCTCTCTCTCTCTCGCCCCCTCCATCTCTCGCTCTCTCTCTCTCTCTCGCCCCCTCCATCTCTCGCTCTCGCTCCCTCTCGCCCCCTCCATCTCTCTCTCGCTCTCTCTCGCCCCCTCCATCTCTCTCTCGCTCTCTCTCGCGCCCCCTCCATCTCTCTCTCGCTCTCTCTCGCCCCCTCCATCTCTCTCTCGCTCTCTCTCACCCCCTCCATCTCTCTCTCGCTCTCTCTCACCCCCTCCATCTCTCTCTCGCTCTCTCTCGCCCCCTCCATCTCTCTCTCGCTCTCTCTCGCCCCCTCCATCTCTCTCTCGCTCTCTCTCGCCCCCACCATCTCTCTCTCGCTCTCTCTCGCCCCCTCCATCTCTCTCTCGCTCTCTCTCGCCCCCTCCATCTCTCTCTCTCTCTCGCTCTCTCTCGCCCCCCTCCCTCTCTCTCTCTCTCTCTCTCGACCACTCCATCTCTCTCTCTCTCTCCCGCCCCCTCCATCTCTCGATCTCTCTCTCTCTCTTGCCCCCTCCATCTCTCTCTCTCTCTCTCGCCCCCTCCATCTCTCTATCTCTCCCTCTTGACCCCTCCATTTCTCTCTCTCGCCCCCTCCATCTCTCTCTCTCTCGCCCCCTCCATCTCTCTCTCTCTCCCTCTCGCCCCCTCCATCTGTCTCTCTCTCTCTCTCGCCCCCTCCATCTCTCTCTCTCTCTCTCACCACCTCCATCTCTCTCTCTCTCTCTCTCGCCCTCTCCGTCTCTCTCTCTCTTTCTCTCTCGCCCCCTCCATCTCTCTCTCTCTCTCTCTCGCCCCCTCCATCTCTCTCTCTCTCTCGCCCCCTCCATCTCTCTCTCTCTCCCTCTTGCCACCTCCATTTCTCTCTCTCTTGCCCCCTCCATTTCTCTCTCTCTCGCCCCCTCCATCTCTCTCTCGCTCTCTCTCGCCCCCTCCATCTCTCTCTCGCTCTCTCTCGCCCCCTCCATCTCTCTCTCGCTCTCTCTCGCCCCCTCCATCTCTCTCTCGCTCTCTCTCGCCCCCTCCATCTCTCTCTCGCTCTCTCTCGCCCCCTCCATCTCTCTCTCGCTCTCTCTCGCCCCCTCCATCTCTCTCTCGCTCTCTCTCGCCCCCTCCATCTCTCTCTCGCTCTCTCTCGCCCCCTCCATCTCTCTCTCGCTCTCTCTCGCCCCCTCCATCTCTCTCTCGCTCTCTCTCGCCCCCTCCATCTCTCTCTCGCTCTCTCTCGCCCCCTCCATCTCTCTCTCTCGCTCTCTCTCGCCCCCTCCATCTCTCTCTCGCTCTCTCTCGCCCCCTCCATCTCTCTCTCTCGCTCTCTCTCGCCCCCTCCATCTCTCTCTCGCTCTCTCTCGCCCCCTCCATCTCTCGCTCTCTCTCGCCCCCTCCATCTCTCGCTCTCTCTCGCCCCCTCCATCTCTCGCTCTCTCTCGCCCCCTCCAACTCTCGCTCTCTCTCGCCCCCCTCCATCTCTCTCTCGCTCTCTCTCGCCCCCTCCGTCTCTAGCTCTCTCTCGCCCCCTCCGTCTCTCGCTCTCTCTCGCCACCTCCATCTCTCGCTCTCTCTCTCTCTCTCGCCCCCACCATCTCTCTCTTGCTCTCTCTCGCCCCCTCCATCTCTCGCTCTCTCTCGCCACCTCCATCTCTCGCTCTCTCTCTCTCTCTCGCCCCCTCCATCTCTCGCTCTCTCTCTCTCTCTCGCCCCCTCCATCTCTCGCTCTCGCTCCCTCTCGCCCCCTCCATCTCTCTCTCGCTCCCTCTCGCCCCCTCCATCTCTCTCTCGCTCTCTCTCGCCCCCTCCATCTCTCTCTCGCTCTCTCTCGCCCCCTCCATCTCTCTCTCGCTCTCTCTCACCCCCTCCATCTCTCTCTCGCTCTCTCTCGCCCCCTCCATCTCTCTCTCGCTCTCTCTCGCCCCCTCCATCTCTCTCTCGCTCTCTCTCGCCCCCACCATCTCTCTCTCGCTCTCTCTCGCCCCCTCCATCTCTCTCTCGCTCTCTCTCGCCCCCTCCATCTCTCTCTCTCTCTCGCTCTCTCTCGCCCCCTCCATCTCTCGCTCTCTGTCTCTCTCGCCCCCTCCATCTCTCTCTCTCTCTCTCGCCCCCTCCATCTCTCTATCTCTCCCTCTTGACCCCTCCATTTCTCTCTCTCGCCCCCTCCATCTCTCTCTCTCTCGCCCCCTCCATCTCTCTCTCTCTCCCTCTCGCCCCCTCCATCTCTCTCTCTCTCTCTCTCGCCCCCTCCATCTCTCTCTCTCTCTCTCACCACCTCCATCTCTCTCTCTCTCTCTCTCTCGCCCTCTCCGTCTCTCTCTCTCTTTCTCTCTCGCCCCCTCCATCTCTCTCTCTCTCTCTCTCGCCCCCTCCATCTCTCTCTCTCTCTCGCCCCCTCCATCTCTCTCTCTCTCCCTCTTGCCACCTCCATTTCTCTCTCTCTTGCCACCTCCATTTCTCTCTCTCTTGCCCCTCCATTTCTCTCTCTCTCGCCCCCTCCATCTCTCTCGCTCTCTCTCGCCCCCTCCATCTCTCGCTCTCTCTCGCCCCCTCCATCTCTCGCTCTCTCTCGCCCCCTCCATCTCTCTCTCTCTCTCTCTCGCCCCCTCCATCTCTCTCTCGCCCCCTCCATCTCTCTCTCTCTCTCTCTCTCTCTCTCGCCCCCTCCATCTCTCGCTCTCTCTCGCACCCTCCATCTCTCTCTCTCTCCCTCTCTCTCGCCCTCTCCATCTCTCTCTCTCTCTCTCTCTCGCCCCCTCCATCTCTCTCTCTCTCGCCCCCTCCATCTCTCTCTCTCTCTCGCCCCCTCCATCTCTCTCTCTCTCTCTCTCGCCCCCTCCATCTCTCTCCCTCTCTCCCTCTTGCCACCTCCATTTCTCTCTCACTCGCCCCCTCCATCTCTCTCTCTCCCTCTCGCCACCTCCATCTCTCTCTCTCTCCCTCTCGCCCCCTCCATCTCTCGCTCTCTCCCTCTCGCCCCCTCCATCTCTCGCTCTCTCCCTCTCACCCCCTCCATCTCTCTCTCGCTCCCTCTCGCCCCCTCCCCCCTACATCTCTCTCTCGCTCTCCTCTCGACCCCTCCATCTATCTCTCGCTCTCTCTCGCCCCTCCAATCTCTCTCTCTGCTCTCTCTCGCCCCTCCATCTCTCTCTCGCTCTCTCTCGCCCCCTCCATCTCTCTCTCGCTCTCTCTCGCCCCCCTCCATCTCTCTCTCGCTCTCTCTCGCACCCTCCATCTCTCTCTCGCTCTCTCTCGCCCCCTCCATCTCTCTCTCGCTCTCTCTCGCCCCCTCCATCTCTCGCTCTCTCTCGCCCCCTCCATCTCTCGCTCTCTCTCGCCCCCTCCATCTCTCGCTCTCTCTTGCCCCCTCCGTCTCTAGCTCTCTCTCGCCCCCTCCGTCTCTCGCTCTCTCTCGCCACCTCCGTCTCTCGCTCTCTCTCTCTCTCTCTCAGCCCCCACCATCTCTCTCTTGCCTCTCGCCCCCTCCATCTCTCGCTCTCTCTCGCCCCCTCCATCTCTCGCTCTCTCTCTCTCTCTCGCCGCCCCCTCCATCTCTCGCTCTCTCTCTCTCTCTCGCCCCCTCCATCTCTCGCTCTCGCTCCCCTCTCGCCCCCTCCATCTCTCTCTCGCTCCTCTCGCCCCCTCCATCTCTCTCTCGCTCTCTCTCGCCCCCTCCATCTCTCTCTCGCTCTCTCTCGCCCCCTCCATCTCTCTCTCGCTCTCTCTCACCCCCTCCATCTCTCTCTCGCTCTCTCTCACCCCCTCCATCTCTCCTCTCTCTCGCTCTCTCTCGCCCCCTCCATCTCTCTCTCGCTCTCTCTCGCCCCCTCCATCTCTCTCTCGCTCTCTCTCGCCCCCACCATCTCTCTCTCGCTCTCTCTCGCCCCCTCCATCTCTCTCTCGCTCTCTCTCGCCCCCTCCATCTCTCTCTCTCTCTCGCTCTCTCTCGCCCCCTCCCTCTCTCTCTCTCTCTGTCTCGACCACTCCATCTCTCTCTCTCTCTCCCGCCCCCTCCATCTCTCGATCTCTCTCTCTCTCTCGCCCCCTCCATCTCTCTCTCTCTCTCTCGCCCCCTCCATCTCTCTATCTCTCCCTCTTGACCCCTCATTTCTCTCTCTCGCCCCCTCCATCTCTCTCTCTCTCGCCCCCTCCATCTCTCTCTCTCTCCCTCTCGCCCCCTCCATCTGTCTCTCTCTCTCTCTCGCCCCCTCCATCTCTCTCTCTCTCTCTCACCACCTCCATCTCTCTCTCTCTCTCTCGCCCTCTCCGTCTCTCTCTCTCTTCTCTCTCGCCCCCTCCATCTCTCTCTCTCTCTCTCTCGCCCCCTCCATCTCTCTCTCTCTCTCGCCCCCTCCATCTCTCTCTCTCTCCCTCTTGCCACCTCCATTTCTCTCTCTCTTGCCCCCTCCATTTCTCTCTCTCTCGCCCCCTCCATCTCTCTCGCTCTCTCTCGCCCCCTCCATCTCTCGCTCTCTCTCGCCCCCTCCATCTCTCGCTCTCTCTCGCCCCCTCCATCTCTCTCTCTCTCTCTCTCGCCCCCTCCATCTCTCTCTCGCCCCCTCCATCTCTCTCTCTCTCTCTCTCTCTCTCTCTCGCCCCCTCCATCTCTCGCTCTCTCTCGCCCCCTCCATCTCTCTCTCTCTCCCTCTCTCTCGCCCTCTCCATCTCTCTCTCTCTCTCTCTCTCGCCCCCTCCATCTCTCTCTCTCTCGCCCCCTCCATCTCTCTCTCTCTCTCGCCCCCTCCATCTCTCTCTCTCTCTCTCTCGCCCCCTCCATCTCTCTCTCTCTCTCTCTCTCGCCCCCTCCATCTCTCGCTCTCTCTCGCCCCCTCCATCTCTCCTCGCTCTCTCTCGTCCCCTCCATCTCTCTCGCTCTCTCTCGCCCACTCCATCTCTCTCGCTCTCTCTCGCCCCCTCCATCTCTCTCGCTCTCTCTCGCCCCCTCCATCTCTCTCGCTCTCTCTCGCCCCCCTCCATCTCTCTCGCTCTCTCTCGCCCCCTCCATCTCTCTCTCTCTCTCGCCCCCTCCATCTCTCTCTCTCTCTCTCTCGCCCCCTCCATCTCTCTCTCTCTCTCTCTCTCTCGCCCCCTCCATCTCTCGCTCTCTCTCGCCCCCTCCATCTCTCTCGCTCTCTCTTGCCCCCTCCATCTCTCTCGCTCTCTCTCGCCCACTCCATCTCTCTCGCTCTCTCTCGCCCCCTCCATCTCTCTCGCTCTCTCTCGCCCCCTCCATCTCTCTCGCTCTCTCTCGCCCCCTCCATCTCTCTCTCGTCTCTCTCGCCCCCTCCATCTCTCGCTCTCTCTCGCCCCCTCCATCTCTCGCTCTCTCTCGCCCCTTCCATCTCTCGCTCTCTCTCGCCCCCTTCCATCTCTCGCTCTCTCTCGCCCCCTCCATCTCTCGCTCTCTCTCGCCCCCTCCATCTCTCGCTCTCTCTCGCCCCCTCCATCTCTCGCTCTCTCTCGCCCCCTCCATCTCTCGCTCTCTCTCGCCCCCTCCATCTCTCGCTCTCTCTCGCCCCCTCCATCTCTCGCTCTCTCTCGCCCCCTCCATCTCTCGCTCTCTCTCGCCCCCTCCATCTCTCGCTCTCTCTCGCCCCCTCCATCTCTCGCTCTCTCTCGCCCCCTCCATCTCTCGCTCTCTCTCGCCCCCTCCATCTCTCGCTCTCTCTCGCCCCCTCCATCTCTCGCTCTCTCTCGCCCCCTCCATCTCTCGCTCTCTCTCGCCCCCTCCATCTCTCGCTCTCTCTCGCCCCCCTCCATCTCTCGCTCTCTCTCGCCCCCTCCATCTCTCGCTCTCTCTCGCCCCCTCCATCTCTCGCTCTCTCTCGCCCCCTCCATCTCTCGCTCTCTCTCGCCCCCTCCATCTCTCGCTCTCTCTCGCCCCCTCCATCTCTCGCTCTCTCTCGCCCCTCCATCTCTCGCTCTCTCTCGCCCCCTCCATCTCTCGCTCTCTCTCGCCCCCTCCATCTCTCGCTCTCTCTCTCGCTCTCTCTCGCCCCCTCCATCTCTCGCTCTCTCTCTCGCTCTCTCTCGCCCCCTCCATCTCTCTCTCCCCCCTCTCGCCCCCTCCATCTCTCTCTCTCTCGCCCCCTCCATCTCTCTCCCTCTCTCCCTCTTGCCACCTCCATTTCTCTCTCTCTCGGCCCCTCCATCTCTCTCTCTCCTCCTCTCGCCCCCTCCATCTCTCGCTCTCTCCATCTCACCCCCTCCATCTCTCTCTCGCTCCCTCTCGCCCCCTCCATCTCTCTCTCTCTCCCTCTCTCTCGCCCTCTCCATCTCGCTCTCTCTCTCTCTCTCGCCCCCTCCATCTCGCTCTCTCGCCCCCTCCATCTCTCTCTCTCTCCCTCTTGCCACCTCCCCACCTCCATTTCTCTCTCTCTCGCCCCCCTCCATCTCTCTCTCTCCCTCTCGCCCCCTCCATCTCTCTCTCTCCCTATTGCCACCTCCATTTCTCTCTCCTCTCGCCCCCTCCATCTCTCTCCCTCTCTCCCTCTTGCCACCTCCATTTCTCTCTCTCTCGCCCCCTCCATCTCTCTCTCTCCCTCTTGCCACCTCCATCACTCTCTCTCTCCCTCTCGCCCCCTCCATCTCTCTCTCGCTCCCTCTCGCCCCCTACATCTCTCTCTCGCTCCCTCTCGACCCCTCCATCTATCTCTCGCTCTCTCTCGCCCCCTCCATCTCTCTCTCGCTCTCTCTCGCCCCCTCCATCTCTCTCTCGCTCTCTCTCGCCCCCTCCATCTCTCTCTCGCTCTCTCTCGCCCCCTCCATCCTCTCTCTCGCTCTCTCTCACCCCCTCCATCTCTCTCTCGCTCTCTCTCGCCCCCTCCATCTCTCTCTCGCTCTCTCTCGCCCCCTTCCATCTCTCGCTCTCTCTCGCCCCCTCCATCTCTCGCTCTCTCTCGCCCCCTCCATCTCTCGCTCTCTCTCGCCCCCCTCCATCTCTCTCTCTCCCTCTCGCCCCCTCCATCTCTCTCTCTCCCTATTGCCACCTCCATTTCTCTCTCTCTCGCCCCCTCCATCTCTCTCCCTCTCTCCCTCTTGCCACCTCCATTTCTCTCTCTCTCGCCCCCTCCATCTCTCTCTCTCCCTCTTGCCACCCTCCATCACTCTCTCTCTCCCTCTCGCCCCCTCCATCTCTCTCTCGCTCCCTCTCGCCCCCTACATCTCTCTCTCGCTCCCTCTCGACCCCTCCATCTATCTCTCGCTCTCTCTCGCCCCCTCCATCTCTCTCTCGCTCTCTCTCTCGCCCCCTCCATCTCTCTCTCGCTCTCTCTCGCCCCCTCCATCTCTCTCTCGCTCTCTCTCGCCCCCTCCATCTCTCTCTCGCTCTCTCTCACCCCCTCCATCTCTCTCTCGCTCTCTCTCGCCCCCCTCCATCTCTCTCTCGCTCTCTCTCGCCCCCTCCATCTCTCGCTCTCTCTCGCCCCCTCCATCTCTCGCTCTCTCTCGCCCCCTCCATCTCTCGCTCTCTCTCGCCCCCTCCATCTCTCGCTCTCCCTCGCCCCCTCCATCTCTCGCTCTCTCTCGCCCCCTCCAACTCTCGCTCTCTCTCGCCCCTTCCATGTCTCGCTCTTTCTCGCCCCCTCCATCTCTCGCTCTCTCTCGCCCCCTCCGTCTCTAGCTCTCTCTCGCCCCCTCCGTCTCTCGCTCTCTCTCGCCACCTCCGTCTCTCGCTCTCTCTCTCTCTCTCGCCCCCACCCATCTCTCTCTTGCTCTCTCTCGCCCCCCTCCATCTCTCGCTCTCTCTCGCCCCCTCCATCTCTCGCTCTCTCTCTCTCTCTCTCTCGTCCCCTCCATCTCTCGCTCTCTCTCTCTCTCTCGCCCACTCCATCTCTCGCTCTCGCTCCCTCTCGCCCCCTCCATCTCTCTCTCGCTCTCTCTCGCCCCCTCCATCTCTCTCTCGCTCTCTCTCGCCCCCTCCATCTCTCTCTCGCTCTCTCTCGCCCCCTCCATCTCTCTCTCGCTCTCTCTCACCCCCTCCATCTCTCTCTCGCTCTCTCTCGCCCCCTCCATCTCTCTCTCGCTCTCTCTCGCCCCCTCCATCTCTCTCTCGCTCTCTCTCGGCCCCCACCATCTCTCTCTCGCTCTCTCTCGCCCCCTCCATCTCTCTCTCGCTCTCTCTCGCCCACTCCATCTCTCTCTCTCTCTCGCTCTCTCTCGCCCCCTCCCTCTCTCTCTCTCTCTCCTCTCTCGACCACTCCATCTCTCTCTCTCTCTCTCGCCCCCTCCATCTCTCGCTCTCTGTCTCTCTCGCCCCCTCCATCTCTCTCTCTCTCTCTCGCCCCCTCCATCTCTCTATCTCTCCCTCTTGACCCCTCCATTTCTCTCTCTCGCCCCCTCCATCTCTCTCTCTCTCGCCCCCTCCATCTCTCTCTCTCTCCCTCTCGCCCCCCTCCCATCTCTCTCTCTCTCTCTCTCGCCCCCTCCATCTCTCTCTCTCTCTCTCTCACCACCTCCATCTCTCTCTCTCTCTCTCTCGCCCTCTTCCGTCTCTCTCTCTCTTTCTCTCTCGCCCCCTCCATCTCTCTCTCTCTCTCTCTCTCTCGCCCCCTCCATCTCTCTCTCTCTCTCGCCCCCCTCCATCTCTCTCTCTCTCCCTCTTGCCACCTCCATTTCTCTCTCTCTTGCCACCTCCATTTCTCTCTCTCTTGCCCCCTCCATTTCTCTCTCTCTCTCGCCCCCTCCATCTCTCTCGCTCTCTCTCCGCCCCCTCCATCTCTCGCTCTCTCTCGCCCCCTCCATCTCTCGCTCTCTCTCGCCCCCCTCCATCTCTCTCTCTCTCTCTCTCTCGCCCCCTCCATCTCTCTCTCGCCCCCTCCATCTCTCTCTCTCTCTCTCTCTCTCTCTCTCTCGCCCCCTCCATCTCTCGCTCTCTCTCGCACCCCTCCATCTCTCTCTCTCTCCCTCTCTCTCGCCCTCTCCATCTCTCTCTCTCTCTCTCTCTCGCCCCCCTCCATCTCTCTCTCTCTCGCCCCCTCCATCTCTCTCTCTCTCTCGCCCCCTCCATCTCTCTCCCTCTCTCCCTCTTGCCACCTCCATTTCTCTCTCTCTCGCCCCCTCCATCTCTCTCTCTCCCTCTCGCCACCTCCATCTCTCTCTCTCTCCCTCTCGCCCCCTCCATCTCTCGCTCTCTCCCTCTCACCCCCTCCATCTCTCTCTCGCTCCCTCTCGCCCCCTCCATCTCTCTCTCGCTCCCTCTCGCCCCCTACATCTCTCTCTCGCTCCCTCTCGACCCCCTCCATCTATCTCTCGCTCTCTCTCGCCCCCTCCATCTCTCTCTCGCTCTCTCTCGCCCCCTCCATCTCTCTCTCGCTCTCTCTCGCCCCCTCCATCTCTCTCTCGCTCTCTCTCGCCCCCTCCATCTCTCTCTAGCTCTCTCTCGCACCCTCCATCTCTCTCTCGCTCTCTCTCGCCCCCTCCATCTCTCTCTCGCTCTCTCTCGCCCCCTCCATCTCTCGCTCTCTCTCGCCCCCTCTCCATCTCTCGCTCTCTCTCGCCCCCTCCGTCTCTAGCTCTCTCTCGCCCCCTCCGTCTCTCGCTCTCTCTCGCCACCTCCGTCTCTCGCTCTCTCTCTCTCTCTCGCCCCCACCATCTCTCTCTTGCTCTCTCCTCGCCCCCTCCATCTCTCGCTCTCTCTCGCCCCCTCCATCTCTCGCTCTGTCTCTCTCTCTCTCGCCCCCTCCATCTCTCGCTCTCTCTCTCTCTCTCGCCCCCTCCATCTCTCGCTCTCGCTCCCTCTCGCCCCCTCCATCTCTCTCTCGCTCTCTCTCGCCCCCTCCATCTCTCTCTCGCTCTCTCTCGCCCCCTCCATCTCTCTCTCGCTCTCTCTCGCCCCCTCCATCTCTCTCTCGCTCTCTCTCGCCCCCTCCATCTCTCTCTCGCTCTCTCTCGCCCCCTCCATCTCTCTCTCGCTCTCTCTCGCCCCCTCCATCTCTCTCTCGCTCTCTCTCGCCCCCACCATCTCTCTCTCGCTCTCTCTCGCCCCCTCCATCTCTCTCTCGCTCTCTCTCGCCCCCTCCATCTCTCTCTCTCTCTCGCTCTCTCTCGCCCCCTCCCTCTCTCTCTCTCTCTCTCTCGACCACTCCATCTCTCTCTCTCTCTCTCGCCCCCTCCATCTCTCGCTCTCTCTCTCTCTCGCCCCCTCCATCTCTCTCTCTCTCTCTCGCCCCCTCCATCTCTCTATCTCTCCCTCTTGACCCCTCCATTTCTCTCTCTCGCCCCCTCCATCTCTCTCTCTCTCGCCCCCTCCATCTCTCTCTCTCTCCCTCTCGCCCCCTCCATCTCTCTCTCTCTCTCTCTCGCCCCCTCCATCTCTCTCTCTCTCTCTCACCACCTCCATCTCTCTCTCTCTCTCTCTCGCCCTCTCCGTCTCTCTCTCTCTTTCTCTCTCGCCCCCTCCATCTCTCTCTCTCTCTCTCTCGCCCCCTCCATCTCTCTCTCTCTCTCTCGCCCCCTCCATCTCTCTCTCTCCCTCTTGCCACCTCCATTTCTCTCTCTCTTGCCCCCTCCATTTCTCTCTCTCTTGCCCCCTCCATTTCTCTCTCTCTCGCCCCCTCCATCTCTCTCGCTCTCTCTCGCCCCCTCCATCTCTCGCTCTCTCTCGCCCCCTCCATCTCTCGCTCTCTCTCGCCCCCTCCATCTCTCTCTCTCTCTCTCTCGCCCCCTCCATCTCTCTCTCGCCCCCTCCATCTCTCTCTCTCTCTCTCTCTCTCTCTCTCTCTCTCGCCCCCTCCATCTCTCGCTCTCTCTCGCCCCCTCCATCTCTCTCTCTCTCCCTCTCTCTCGCCCTCTCCATCTCTTTCTCTCTCTCTCTCTCGCCCCCTCCATCTCTCTCTCTCTCGCCCCCTCCATCTCTCTCTCTCTCTCGCCCCCTCCATCTCTCTCTCTCTCTCTCTCTCGCCCCCTCCATCTCTCTCTCTCTCTCTCTCTCTCTCTCTCGCCCCCCTCCATCTCTCGCTCTCTCTCGCCCCCTCCATCTCTCTCGCTCTCTCTTGCCCCCTCCATCTCTCTCGCTCTCTCTCGCCCACTCCATCTCTCTCGCTCTCTCTCGCCCCCTACATCTCTCTCGCTCTCTCTCGCCCCCTCCATCTCTCTCGCTCTCTCTCGCCCCCCTCCATCTCTCTCTCTCTCTCTCGCCCCCTCCATCTCTCTCTCTCTCGAACCCTCCATCTCTCTCTCTCTCTCTCGCCCCCTCCATCTCTCTCTCTCTCTCTCTCTCGCCCCCTCCATCTCTCTCTCTCTCTCTCTCTCGCCCCCTCCATCTCTCTCTCTCTCTCTCTCTCTCGCCCCCTCCATCTCTCTCGCTCTCTCTCGCCCCCTCCATCTCTCTCTCTCTCTCTCGCCCCCTCCATCTCTCTCTCTCTCGCCCTCTCCATCTCTCTCTCTCTCTCTCTCTCTCTCTCTCGCCCCCTCCATCTCTCTCTCTCTCTCGCCCCCTCCATCTCTCTCTCTCTCTCGCCCCCTCCATCTCTCTCTCTCTCCCTCTTGCCACCTCCATTTCTCTCTCTCTTGCCACCTCCATTTCTCTCTCTCTCGCCCCCTCCATCTCTCTCTCTCCCTCTCGCCCCCTCCATCTCTCTCTCTCCCTATTGCCACCTCCATTTCTCTCTCTCTCGCCCCCTCCATCTCTCTCCCTCTCTCCCACTTGCCACCTCCATTTCTCTCTCTCTCGCCCCCTCCATCTCTCTCTCTCCCTCTCGCCCCCTCCATCTCTCTCTCTCTCCCTCTCGCCCCCTCCATCTCTCGCTCGCTCCCTCTCACCCCCTCCATCTCTCTCTCGCCCCCTCCATCTCTCTCTCGCTCCCTCTCGCCCCCTCCATCTCTCTCTCGCTCCCTCTAGACCCCTCCATCTCTCTCTCGCTCTCTCTCGCCCCCTCCATCTCTCTCTCGCCCCCTCCATCCCTCTCTCGCTCTCTCTCGCCCCCTCCATTTCTCTCTCTCCCTATTGCCACCTCCATTTCTCTCTCTCTCGCCCCCTCCATCTCTCTCTCTCCCTCTCGCCCCCTCCATCTCTCTCTCTCCCTATTGCCACCTCCATTTCTCTCTCTCTCGCCACCTCCATCTCTCTCCGTCTTGCCACCTCCATTTCTCTCTCTCTCGCCCCCTCCATCTCTCGCTCTCTCTCGCCCCCTCCATCTCTCGCTCTCCTCTCGCCCCCCTCCATCTCTCGCTCTCTCTCGCCCCCTCCATCTCTCGCTCTCTCTCGCCCCCTCCATCTCTCGCTCTCTCTCGCCCCTTCCATCTCTCGCTCTCTCTCGCCACCTCCATCTCTCGCTCTCTCTCGCCCCCTCCATCTCTCGCTCTCTCTCGCCCCCTCCATCTCTCGCTCTCTCTCGCCCCCTCCATCTCTCGCTCTCTCTCGCCCCCTCCATCTCTCGCTCTCTCTCGCCCCCTCCATCTCTCGCTCTCTCTCGCCCCCCTCCATCTCTCGCTCTCTCTCGCCCCCTCCATCTCTCGCTCTCTCTCGCCCCCTCCATCTCTCGCTCTCTCTCGCCCCCTCCATCTCTCGCTCCCTCTCGCCCCCTCCATCTCTCGCTCTCTCTCGCCCCCTCCATCTCTCGCTCTCTCTCGCCCCCTCCATCTCTCGCTCTCTCTCGCCCCCTCCATCTCTCGCTCTCTCTCGCCCCCTCCATCTCTCGCTCTCTCTCGCCCCCTCCATCTCTCGCTCTCTCTCGCCCCCTCCATCTCTCGCTCTCTCTCGCCCCCTCCATCTCTCGCTCTCTCTCGCCCCCTCCATCTCTCGCTCTCTCTCGCCCCCTCCATCTCTCGCTCTCTCTCGCCCCCTCCATCTCTCGCTCTCTCTCGCCCCCTCCATCTCTCGCTCTCTCTCGCCCCCTCCATCTCTCGCTCTCTCTCGCCCCCCTCCATCTCTCGCTCTCGCTCCCTCTCGCCCCCTCCATCTCTCTCTCGCTCTCTCTCGCCCCCTCCATCTCTCTCTCGCTCTCTCTCGCCCCCTCCATCTCTCTCTCGCTCTCTCTCGCCCCCCTCCATCTCTCGCTCTCTCTCGCCCCCTCCATCTCTCGCTCTCTCTCGCCCCCTCCATCTCTCGCTCTCTCTCTCTCTCTCTCGCCCCCCTCCATCTCTCGCTCTCTCCCTCTCACCCCCTCCATCTCTCTCTCGCTCCCTCTCGCCCCCTCCATCTCTCTCTCGCTCCCTCTCGCCCCCTACATCTCTCTCTCGCTCCCTCTCGCCCCCTACATCTCTCTCTCGCTCCCTCTCGACCCCTCCATCTCTCTCTCGCTCTCTCTCGCCCCCTCCATCTCTCTCTCGCCCCCTCCATCTCTCTCTCGCTCTCTCTCGCCCCCTCCATCTCTCTCTCGCTCTCTCTCGCCCCCTCCATCTCTCTCTCGCTCTCTCTCGCCCCCTCCATCTCTCTCTCGCTCTCTCTCGCCCCCTCCATCTCTCTCTCGCTCTCTCTCGCCCCCTCCATCTCTCGCTCCCTCTCGCCCCCTCCATCTCTCTCTCGCTCTCTCTCGCCCCCTCCATCTCTCTCTCGCTCTCTCTCGCCCCCACCATCTCTCTCTCGCTCTCTCTCGCCCCCCTCCATCTCTCTCTCTCTCTCTCGACCACTCCATCTCTCTCTCTCTCTCTCGCCCCCTCCATCTCTCGCTCTCTCTCTCTCTCTCTCGCCCCCTCCATCTCTCTCTCTCTCTCTCGCCCCCTCCATCTCTCTATCTCTCCCTCTTGACCCCTCCATTTCTCTCTCTCGCCCCCTCCATCTCTCTCTCTCTCGCCCCCTCCATCTCTCTCTCTCTCCCTCTCGCCCCCTCCATCTCTCTCTCTCTCTCTCGCCCCCTCCATCTCTCTCTCTCTCTCTCTCGCCCCCTCCATCTCTCTCTCTCTCTCTCGCGCCCCTCCATCTCTCTATCTCTCCCTCTTGACCCCTCCATTTCTCTCTCTCTTGCCCCCTCCATTTCTCTCTCTCTCGCCCCCTCCATCTCTCTCTCTCTCTCTCGCCCTCTCCGTCTCTCTCTCTCTTTCTCTCTCGCCCCCTCCATCTCTCTCTCTCTCTCTCTCGCCCCCTCCATCTCTCTCTCTCTCTCGCCCCCTCCATCTCTCTCTCTCTCCCTCTTGCCACCTCCATTTCTCTCTCTCCTGCCACCTCCATTTCTCTCTCTCTTGCCCCCTCCATTTCTCTCTCTCTCGCCCCCTCCATCTCTCTCGCTCTCTCTCGCCCCCTCCATCTCTCGCTCTCTCTCGCCCCTCCATCTCTCGCTCTCTCTCGCCCCCTCCATCTCTCTCTCTCTCTCTCTCTCGCCCCCTCCATCTCTCTCTCGCCCCCTCCATCTCTCTCTCTCTCTCTCTCTCTCTCTCTCTCTCTCTCTCTCTCGCCCCCTCCATCTCTCGCTCTCTCTCGCCCCCTCCATCTGTCTCTCTCTCCCTCTCTCTCGCCCTCTCCATCTCTCTCTCTCTCTCTCTCTCGCCCCCTCCATCTCTCTCTCTCTCGCCCCCTCCATCTCTCTCTCTCTCTCGCCCCCTCCATCTCTCTCTCTCTCTCTCTCGCCCCCTCCATCTCTCTCTCTCTCTCTCTCTCTCTCTCTCTCTCTCGCCCCCTCCATCTCTCGCTCTCTCTCGCCCCCTCCATCTCTCTCGCTCTCTCTCTCCCCCTCCATCTCTCTCGCTCTCTCTCGCCCCCTCCATCTCTCTCGCTCTCTCTCGCCCACTCCATCTCTCTCGCTCTCTCTCCCCCCCTCCATCTCTCTCATTCTCTCTCGCCCCCTCCATCTCTCTCGCTCTCTCTCGCCCCCTCCATCTCTCTCTCTCTCTCTCTCGCCCCCTCCATCTCTCTCTCTCTCGAACCCTCCATCTCTCTCTCTCTCTCTCGCACCCTCCATCTCTCTCTCTCTCTCTCTCTCTCGACCCCTCCATCTCTCTCTCTCTCTCTCTCTCTCGCCCCCTCCATCTCTCTCTCTCTCCCTCTCTCTCGCCCTCTCCATCTCTCTCTCTCTCTCTCTCTCTCTCTCTCTCTCTCGCCCCCTCCATCTCTCTCGCTCTCTCTCGCCCCCTCCATCTCTCTCTCTCTCGCACTCTCCATCTCTCTCTCTCTCTCTCTCTCGCCCCCTCCATCTCTCTCTCTCTCTCTCGCCCCCTCCATCTCTCTCTCTCTCTCTCGCCCCCTCCATCTCTCTCTCTCTCCCTCTTGCCACCTCCATTTCTCTCTCTCTTGCCACTTCCATTTCTCTCTCTCTCGCCCCCTCCATCTCTCTCTCTCCCTCTCGCCCCCTCCATCTCTCTCTCTCCATATTGCCACCTCCATTTCTCTCTCTCTCGCCCCCTCCATCTCTCTCCCTCTCTCCCTCTTGCCACCTCCATTTCTCTCTCTCTCGCCCCCTCCATCTCTCTCTCTCCCTCTCGCCCCCTCCATCTCTCTCTCTCTCTCTCTCTCGCCCCCTCCATCTCTCTCTCTCGCTCGCCCCCTCCATCTCTCTCTCTCTCCCTCTTGCCACCTCCATTTCTCTCTCTCTTGCCACCTCCATTTCTCTCTCTCTCGCCCCCTCCATCTCTCTCTCTCCCTCTCGCCCCCTCCATCTCTCTCTCCTCCCTATTGCCACCTCCATTTCTCTCTCTCTCGCCCCCTCCATCTCTCTCACTCTCTCCCTCTTGCCACCTCCATTTCTCTCTCTCTCGCCCCCTCCATCTCTCTCTCTCCCTCTCGCCCCCTCCATCTCTCTCTCTCTCTCTCCCTCTCGCCCCCTCCATCTCTCTCTCTCTACCTCTCGCCCCCTCCATCTCTCGCTCGCTCCCTCTCGCCCCCTCCATCTCTCTCTCGCCCCCTCCATCTCTCTCTCGCTCCCTCTCGCCCCCTCCATCTCTCTCTCGCTCCCTCTCGCCCCCTCCATCTCTCTCTCGCTCCCTCTCGACCCCTCCATCTCTCTCTCGCTCTCTCTCGCCCCCTCCATCTCTCTCTCGCTCTCTCTCGCCCCCTCCATCTCTCTCTCTCTCGCTCTCTCGTGCCCCCTCCATCTCTCTCTCTCTCTCGCCCCCTCCATCTCTCTCTCTCTCTCGCCCCCTCCATCTCTCTCTCGCTCTCTCTCGCCCCCTCCATCTCTCTCTCTCTCGCTCTCTCGTGCCCCCTCCATCTCTCTCTCTCTCTCGCCCCCTCCATCTCTCTCTCTCTCTCGCCCCCTCCATCTCTCTCTCTCTCCCTCTTGCCACCTCCATTTCTCTCTCTCTTGCCGCCTCCATTTCTCTCTCTCTCGCCCCCTCCATCTCTCTCTCTCCCTCTCGCCCCCTCCATCTCTCTCTCTCCCTTTTGCCACCTCCATTTCTCTCTCTCTCGCCCCCTCCATCTCTCTCCCTCTTGCCACCTCCATTTCTCTCTCTCTCGCCCCCTCCATCTCTCGCTCTCTCTCGCCCCCTCCATCTCTCGCTCTCTCTCGCCCCCTCCATCTCTCGCTCTCTCTCGCCTCCTCCATCTCTCGCTCTCTCTCGCCACCTCCATCTCTCGCTCTCTCTCGCCCCCTCCATCTCTCGCTCTCTCTCGCCCCCTCCATCTCTCGCTCTCTCTCTCTCTCTCGCCCTTTCCATCTCTCGCTCTCTCTCTCTCTCGCGCCCCCTCTATCTCGCTATCGCTCCCTCTCGCCCCCTCCATCTCTCTCTCGCTCTCACTCGCCCCCTCCATCTCTCTCTCGCTCTCTCTCGCCCCCTCCATCTCTCTCTCGCTCTCTCTCGCCCCCTCCATCTCTCTCTCGCTCTCTTTCGCCCCCTCCATCTCTCGCTCTCTCTCGCCCCCTCCATCTCTCGCTCTCTCTCGCCCCCTCCATCTCTCGCTCTCTCTCTCTCTCTCGCCCCCTCCATCTCTCGCTCTCTCTCTCTCTCTCTCGCCCCCTCCATCTCTCTCTCTCGCTCTCTCTCGCCCCCTCCATCTCTCTCTCGCTCTCTCTAGCCCCCTCCATCTCTCTCTCGCTCTCTCTCGCCCCCTCCATCTCTCTCTCGCTCTCTCTCGCCCCCTCCATCTCTCGCTCTCTCTCGCCCCCTCCATCTCTCGCTCTCTCTCTCTCTCTCTCGCCCCCTCCATCTCTCGCTCTCGCTCCCTCTCGCCCCCTCCATCTCTCGCTCTCGCTCCCTCTCGCCCCCTCCATCTCTCTATCGCTCTCTCTCGCCCCCTCCATCTCTCTCTCGCTCTCTCTCGCCCCCTCCATCTCTCTCTCTCTCTCTCTCTCTCTCTCGCCCCCTCCATCTCTCTCTCTCTCTCGCCCCCTCCATCTCTCGCTCTCTCTCTCTCTCGCCCCCTCCATCTCTCTCTCGCTCTCTCTCGCCCCCTCCATCTCTCTGTCTCTCGCTCTCTCGTGCCCCCTCCATCTCTCTCTCTCTCTCGCCCCCTCCATCTCTCTCTCTCTCTCGCCCCCTCCATCTCTCTCTCTCTCCCTCTTGCCACCTCCATTTCTCTCTCTCTTGCCGCCTCCATTTCTCTCTCTCTCGCCCACTCCATCTCTCTCTCTCCCTCTCGCCCCCTCCATCTCTCTCTCTCCCTATTGCCACCTCCATTTCTCTCTCTCTCGCCCCCTCCATCTCTCTCCCTCTTGCCACCTCCATTTCTCTCTCTCTCGCCCCCTCCATCTCTCGCTCTCTCTCGCCCCCTCCATCTCTCGCTCTCTCTCGCCCCCTCCATCTCTCGCTCTCTCTCGCCCCTTCCATCTCTCGCTCTCTCTCGCCCCCTCCATCTCTCGCTCTCTCTCGCCCCCTGAATCTCTCGCTCTCTCTCGCCCCCTCCATCTCTCGCTCTCTCTCGCCCCCTCCATCTCTCGCTCTCTCTCGCCCCCTCCATCTCTCGCTCTCTCTCGCCCCCTCCATCTCTCGCTCTCTCTCGCCCCCTCCATCTCTCGCTCTCTCTCGCCCCCTCCATCTCTCGCTCTCTCTCGCCCCCTCCATCTCTCGCTCTCTCTCGCCCCCTCCATCTCTCGCTCTCTCTCGCCCCCTCCATCTCTCGCTCTCTCTCGCCCCCTCCATCTCTCGCTCTCTCTCGCCCCCTCCATCTCTCGCTCTCTCTCGCCCCCTCCATCTCTCGCTCTCTCTCGCCCCCTCCATCTCTCGCTCTCTCTCGCCCCCTCCATCTCTCGCTCTCTCTCGCCCCCTCCATCTCTCGCTCTCTCTCGCCCCCTCCATCTCTCGCTCTCTCTCGCCCCCTCCATCTCTCGCTCTCTCTCGCCCCCTCCATCTCTCGCTCTCTCTCGCCCCCTCCATCTCTCGCTCTCTCTCGCCCCCTCCATCTCTCGCTCTCTCTCGCCCCCTCCATCTCTCGCTCTCTCTCGCCCCCTCCATCTCTCGCTCTCTCTCGCCCCCTCCATCTCTCGCTCTCTCTCGCCCCCTCCATCTCTCGCTCTCTCTCGCCCCCTCCATCTCTCGCTCTCTCTCGCCCCCTCCATCTCTCGCTCTCTCTCGCCCCCTCCATCTCTCGCTCTCTCTCGCCCCCTCCATCTCTCGCTCTCTCTCTCCCCCTCCATGTCTCGCTCTCTCTCGCCTCCTCCATCTCTCGCTCTCTCTGGCCCCCTCCATCTCTCGCTCTCTCTGGCCCCCTCCATCACTCGCTCTCTCTGGCCCCCTCCATCTCTCGCTCTCTGTCTCTCTCTCTCGCCCCCTCCATCTCTCTCTCGCTCTCTCTCGCCCCCTCCATCTCTCTCTCGCTCTCACTCGCCCCCTCCATCTCTCTCTCGCTCTCTCTCGCCCCCTCCATCTCTCTCTCTCTCTCTCGCCCCCTCCATCTCTCTCTCTCTCTCGACCACTCCATCTCTCTCTCTCTCTCTCGCCCCCTCCATCTCTCGCTCTCTCTCTCTCTCGCCCCCTCCATCTCTCTCTCTCTCTCGCCCCCTCCATCTCTCGCTCTCTCTCTCTCTCGCCCCCTCCATCTCTCTCTCTCTCTCTCTCGCCCCCTCCATCTCTCTCTCTCTCCCTCTTGCCACCTCCATTTCTCTCTCTCTTGCCACCTCCATTTCTCTCTCTCTCGCCCCCTCCATCTCTCTCTCGCTCTCACTCGCCCCCTCCATCTCTCTCTCGCTCTCACTCGCCCCCTCCATCTCTCTCTCGCTCTCTCTCGCCCCCTCCATCTCTCGCTCTCTCTCTCTCTCTCGCCCCCTCCATCTCTCGCTCTCTCTCTCTCTCGCCCCCTCCATCTCTCGCTCTCGCTCTCTCTCGCCCCCTCCATCTCACTCTCGCTCTCTCTCGCCCCCTCCATCTCTCTCTCGCTCTCTCTCGCCCCCTCCATCTCTCTCTCGCTCTCTCTCGCCCCCTCCATCTCTCTCTCGCTCTCTCTCGCCCCCTTCATCTTTCTCTCGCTCTCTCTCGCCCCCTCCATCTCTCTCTCTCTCTCTCTCTCTCGCCCCCTCCATCTCTCTCTCTCTCTCGACCACTCCATCTCTCTCTCTCTCTCTCGCCCCCTCCATCTCTCGCTCTCTCTCTCTCTCGCCCCCTCCATCTCTCTCTCTCTCTCTCGCCCCCTCCATCTCTCGCTCTCTCTCTCTCTCGCCCCCTCCATCTCTCTCTCTCTCTCTCGCCCCCTCCATCTCTCTCTCTCTCCCTCTTGCCAGCTCCATTTCTCTCTCTCTTGCCACCTCCATTTCTCTCTCTCTCGCCACCTCCATCTCTCTCGCTCTCTCTCGCCCCCTCCATCTCTCTCGCTCTCTCTCGCCCCCTCCATCTCTATCTCTCTCTCTCTCGCCCCCTCCATCTCTCTCTCTCTCTCTCTCTCTCTCTCTCTCTCTCTCTCTCTCTCTCTCTCGCCCCCTCCATCTCTCGCTCTCTCTCGCCCCCTCCATCTCTCTCGCTCTCTCTCGCCCCCTCCATCTCTCTCTCTCTCTCTCGCCCCCTCCATCTCTCTCTCTCTCGACCCCTCCATCTCTCTCTCTCTCCCTCTCGCCCCCTCCATCTCTCTCTCTCTCTCTCTCTCTCTCTCGCCCCCTCCATCTCTCTCTCTCTCTCTCTCTCTCTCTCGCCCCCTCCATCTCTCTCTCTCTCCCTCTCTCTCGCCCTCTCCATCTCTCTCTCTCTCTCTCTCGCCCCCTCCATCTCTCTCTCTCTCGCCCCCTCCATCTCTCTCTCTCTCTCGCCCCCTCCATCTCTCTCTCTCTCCCTCTTGCCACCTCCATTTCTCTCTCTCTTGCCACCTCCATTTCTCTCCCTCTCGCCCCCTCCATCTCTCTCTCTCCCTCTCGCCCCCTCCATCTCTCTCTCTCCCTATTGCCACCTCCATTTCTCTCTCTCTCGCACCCTCCATCTCTCTCCCTCTCTCCCTCTTGCCACCTCCATTTCTCTCTCTCTCGCCCCCTCCATCTCTCTCTCTCCCTCTCGCCCACTCCATCTCTCTCTCTCTCCCTCTCGCCCCCTCCATCTCTCGCTCTCTCCCTCTCACCCCCTCCATCTCTCTCTCGCTCCCTCTCGCCCCCTTCATCTCTCTCTCTCTCCCTCTCTCTCGCCCTCTCCATCTCTCTCTCTCTCTCTCTCGCCCCCTCCATCTCTCTCTCTCTCGCCCCCTCCATCTCTCTCTCTCTCTCTCGCCCCCTCCATCTCTCTCTCTCTCTCCCTCTTGCCACCTCCATTTCTCTCTCTCTTGCCACCTCCATTTCTCTCTCTCTCGCCCCCTCCATCTCTCTCTCTCCCTCTCGCCCCCTCCATCTCTCTCTCTCCCTATTGCCACCTCCATTTCTCTCTCTCTCGCCCCCTCCATCTCTCTCCCTCTTTCCCTCTTGCCACCTCCATTTCTCTCTCTCTCGCCCCCTCCATCTCTCTCTCTCCCTCTCGCCCCCTCCATCTCTCTCTCTCTCCCTCTCGCCCCCTCCATCTCTCGCTCTCTCCCTCTCACCCCCTCCATCTCTCTCTCGCTCCCTCTCGCCCCCTCCATCTCTCTCTCGCTCCCTCTCGCCCCCTACATCTCTCTCTCGCTCCCTCTCGACCCCTCCATCTCTCTCTCCTTCTCTCTCGCCCCCTCCATCTCTCTCTCGCTCTCTCGCGCCCCCTCCATCTCTCTCTCGCTCTCTCGCGCCCCCTCCATCTCTCTCTCGCTCTCTCTCGCCCCCTCCATCTCTCTCTCGCTCTCTCTCGCCCCCTCCATCTCTCTCTCGCTCTCTCTCGCCCCCTCCATCTCTCTCTCGCTCTCTCTCGCCCCCTCCATCTCTCGCTCTCTCTCGCCCCCTCCATCTCTCGCTCTCTCTCGCCCCCTCCATCTCTCGCTCTCTCTCGCCCCCTCCATCTCTCGCTCTCTCTCGCCCCCACCATCTCTCGCTCTCTCTCGCCCCTTCCATCTCTCGCTCTCTCTCGCCCCTTCCATCTCTCGCTCTCTCTCGCCCCTTCCATCTCTCGCTCTCTCTCGCCCCCTCCATCTCTCGCTCTCTCTCTCCACCTCCGTCTCTAGCTCTCTCTCGCCCCCTCCGTCTCTCGCTCTCTCTCGCCACCTCCGTCTCTCGCTCTCTCTCTCTCTCGCCCCCTCCATCTCTCGCTCTCTCTCTCTCTCGCGCCCCCTCCATCTCTCGCTCTCGCTAACTCTCGCCCCCACTATCTCGCTCTCGCTCCCTTCGCCCCCTCCCTCTCTCTCTCGCTCTCTCTCGCCCCCTCCATCTCTCTCTCGCTCTCTCTCGCCCCCTCCATCTCTCTCTCGCTCTCTCTCGCCCCCTCCATCTCTCTCTCGCTCTCTGTCGCCCCCTCCATCTCTCTCTCGCTCTCTCTCGCCCCCTCCATCTCTCGCTCTCTCTCGCCCCCTCCATCTCTCGCTGTCTCTCGCCCCCTCAATCTCTCGCTCTCTCTCTCTCTCTCGTCCCCTCCATCTCTCGCTCTCGCTCCCTCTCGCCCCCTCCATCTCTCGCTCTCGCTCCCTCTCGCCCCCTCCATCTCTCTCTCGCTCTCTCTCGCCCCCTCCATCTCTCTCTCGCTCTCTCTCGCCCCCTCCATCTCTCTCTCGCACTCTCTCGCCCCCTCCATCTCTCTCTCGCTCTCTCTCGCCCCCACCATCTCTCTCTCGCTCTCTCTCGCCCCCTCCATCTCTCTCTCGCTCTCTCTCGCCCCCTCCATCTCTCTCTCTCTCTCTCTCTCTCTCTCTCTCTCGCCCCCTCCATCTCTCTCTCTCTCTCTCTCGACCACTCCATCTCTCTCTCTCTCTCTCGCCCCCTCCATCTCTCGCTCTCTCTCTCTCTCGCCCCCTCCATCTCTCTCTCTCTCTCTCGCCCCCTCCATCTCTCTCTCTCTTCCTCTTGACCCCTCCATTTCTCTCTCTCGCCCCCTCCATCTCTCTCTCTCTCCCTCTCGCCCCCTCCATCTCTCTCTCTCTCTCCATCTCGCCCCCTCCATCTCTCTCTCTCTCTCTCTCGCCCCCTCCATCTCTCTCTCTCTCTCGCCCCCTCCATCTCTCTCTCTCTCCCTCTTGCCACCTCCATTTCTCTCTCTCTTGCCACCTCCATTTCTCTCTCTCTTGCCCCCTCCATTTCTCTCTCTCTCGCCTCCTCCATCTCTCTCGCTCTCTCTCGCCCCCTCCATCTCTCGCTCTCTCTCGCCCCCTCCATCTCTCTCTCTCTCTCTCTCCCCCCCTCCATCTCTCTCTCGCCCCCTCCATCTCTCTCTCTCTCTCTCTCTCTCTCTCTCTCTCGAACCCTTAATCTCTCGCTCTCTCTCGCCCCCTCCATCTCTCTCTCTCTCCCTCTTGCCACCTCCATTTCTCTCTCTCTTGCCACCTCCATTTCTCTCTCTCTCGCCCCCTCCATCTCTCTCTCTCCCTCTCGCCCCCTCCATCTCTCTCGCTCCCTCTCGCCCCCTCCATCTCTCTCTCTCTCTCTCTCGCCCTCTCCGTCTCTCTCTCTCTCTTTCTCTCTCGCCCCCTCGATCTCTCTCTCTCTCTCTCTCTCTCTCTCTCTCGCCCCCTCCATCTCTCTCTCGCTCTCTCTCGCCCCCTCCATCTCTCTCTCGCTCTCTCTCGCCCCCTCCATCTCTCTCTCGCTCTCTCTCGCCCCCACCATCTCTCTCTCGCTCTCTCTCGCCCCCTCCATCTCTCTCTCGCTCTCTCTCGCCCCCTCCATCTCTCTCTCTCTCTCTCTCTCTCTCTCTCTCTCGCCCCCTCCATCTCTCTCTCTCTCTCGACCACTCCATCTCTCTCTCTCTCTCTCTCGCCCCCTCCATCTCTCGCTCTCTCTCTCTCTCGCCCCCTCCATCTCTCTCTCTCTCTCTCTCGCCCCCTCCATCTCTCTCTCTCTCCCTCTCTCTCGCCCTCTCCATCTCTCTCTCTCTCTCTCGCCCCCTCCATCTCTCTCTCTCTCGCCCCCTCCATCTCTCTCTCTCTCTCTCGCCCCCTCCATCTCTCTCTCTCTCCCTCTTGCCACCTCCATTTCTCTCTCTCTTGCCACCTCCATTTCTCTCTCTCTCGCCCCCTCCATCTCTCTCTCTCCCTCTCGCCCCCTCCATCTCTCTCTCTCCCTATTGCCACCTCCATTTCTCTCTCTCTCGCCCCCTCCATCTCTCTCCCTCTCTCCCTCTTGCCACCTCCATTTCTCTCTCTCTCGCCCCCTCCATCTCTCGCTCTCTCTCTCTCTCGCCCACTCCATTTCTCTCGCTCTCGCTCCCTCTCGCCCCCTCCATCTCTCGCTCTCGCTCCCTCTCGCCCCCTCCATCTCTCTCTCGCTCTCTCTCGCCCCCTCCATCTCTCTCTCGCTCTCTCTCGCCCCCTCCATCTCTCTCTCGCACTCTCTCGCCCCCTCCATCTCTCTCTCGCTCTCTCTCGCCCCCTCCATCTCTCTCTCGCTCTCTCTCGCCCCCACCATCTCTCTCTCGCTCTCTCTCGCCCCCTCCATCTCTCTCTCGCTCTCTCTCGCCCCCTCCATCTCTCTCTCTCTCTCTCTCTCTCTCTCTCTCGCCCCCTCCATCTCTCTCTCTCTCTCGACCACTCCATCTCTCTCTCTCTCTCTCTCTCGCCCCCTCCATCTCTCGCTCTCTCTCTCTCTCGCCCCCTCCATCTCTCTCTCTCTCTCGCCCCCTCCATCTCTCTATCTCTCCCTCTTGACCCCTCCATTTCTCTCTCTCGCCCCCTCCATCTCTCTCTCTCTCCCTCTCGCCCCCTCCATCTCTCTCTCTCTCCCTCTCGCCCCCTCCATCTCTCTCTCTCTCTCTCTCGCCCTCTCCGTCTCTCTCTCTCTTTCTCTCTCGCCCCCTCCATCTCTCTCTCGCTCTCTCTCTCTCGCCCCCTCCATCTCTCTCTCGCTCTCTCTCGCCCCCTCCATCTCTCTCTCGCTCTCTCTCGCCCCCTCCATCTCTCTCTCGCTCTCTCTCGCCCCCACCATCTCTCTCTCGCTCTCTCTCGCCCCCTCCATCTCTCTCTCGCTCTCTCTCGCCCCCTCCATCTCTCTCTCTCTCTCTCTCTCTCTCTCTCGCCCCCTCCATCTCTCTCTCTCTCTCGACCACTCCATCTCTCTCTCTCTCTCTCTCGCCCCCTCCATCTCTCGCTCTCTCTCTCTCTCGCCCCCTCCATCTCTCTATCTCTCCCTCTTGACGCCTCCATTTCTCTCTCTCGCCCCCTCCATCTCTCTCTCTCTCTCTCTCTCTCTCGCCCCCTCCATCTCTCTCTCTCTCCCTCTTGCCACCTCCATTTCTCTCTCTCTTGCCACCTCCATTTCTCTCTCTCTTGCCCCCTCCATTTCTCTCTCTCTCGCCCCCTCCATCTCTCTCGCTCTCTCTCGCCCCCTCCATCTCTCGCTCTCTCTCGCACCCTCCATCTCTCGCTCTCTCTCGCCCCCTCCATCTCTCTCTCTCTCTCTCTCTCTCTCGCCCCCTCCATCTCTCTCTCGCCCCCTCCATCTCTCTCTCGCCCCCTCCATCTCTCTCTCTCTCTCTCTCTCTCTCTCTCTCTCTCTCGCCCCCTCCATCTCTCGCTCTCACTCGCCCCCTCCATCTCTCTCTCTCTCTCCCTCTCTCTCGCCCTCTCCATCTCTCTCTCTCTCTCTCTCGCCCCCTCCATCTCTCTCTCTCTCGCCCCCTCCATCTCTCTCTCTCCCTCTCGCCCCCTCCATCTCTCTCTCTCTCTCTCCCTCTCGCCCCCTCCATCTCTCTCTCTCCCTATTGCCACCTCCATTTCTCTCTCTCTCGCCCCCTCCATCTCTCTCCCTCTCTCCCCCTCTTGCCACCTCCATTTCTCTCTCTCTCGCCCCCTCCATCTCTCTCTCTCCCTCTCGCCCCCTCCATCTCTCTCTCTCTCTCTCCCTCTCGCCCCCTCCATCTCTCGCTCTCTCCCTCTCACCCCCTCCATCTCTCTCTCGCTCCCTGTCGCCCCCTCCATCTCTCTCTCTCTCCCTAATTCTCGCCCTCTCCGTCTCTCTCTCTCTCTCTCTCGCCCCCTCCATCTCTCTCTCTCTCTCGCCCACTCCATCTCTCTCTCTCTCTCGCCCCCTCCATCTCTCTCTCTCTCCCTCTTGCCACCTCCATTTCTCTCTCTCTTGCCACCTCCATTTCTCTCTCTCTCGCCCCCTCCATCTCTCTCTCTCCCTCTCGCCCCCTCCATCTCTCTCTCGCTCCCTCTCGCCCCCTACATCTCTCTCTCGCTCCCTCTCGACCCCTCCATCTCTCTCTCGCTCTCTCTCGCCCCCTCCATCTCTCTCTCGCTCTCCCGCGCCCCCTCCATCTCTCTCTCGCTCTCTCGCGCCCCCTCCATCTCTCTCTCGCTCTCTCTCGCCCCCTCCATCTCTCGCTCTCTCTCGCCCCCTCCATCTCTCGCTCTCTCTCGCCCCCTCCATCTCTCGCTCTCTCTCGCCCCCTCCATCTCTCGCTCTCTCTCGCCCCCTCCATCTCTCGCTCTCTCTCGCCCCCTCCATCTCTCGCTCTCTCTCGCCCCCTCCATCTCTCGCTCTCTCTCGCCCCTTCCATCTCTCGCTCTCTCTCGCCCCCTCCATCTCTCGCTCTCTCTCGCCCCCTCCGTCTCTAGCTCTCTCTCGCCCCCTCCGTCTCTCGCTCTCTCTCGCCACCTCCGTCTCTCGCTCTCTCTCTCTCTCGCGCCCCCTCCATCTCTCGCTCTCTCTCTCTCTCTCGCCCCCTCCATCTCTCGCTCTCGCTCCCTCTCGCCCCCTCCATCTCTCTCTCGCTCTCTCTCGCCCCCTCCATCTCTCTCTCGCTCTCTCTCGCCCCCTCCATCTCTCGCTCTCTCTCGCCCCCTCCATCTCTCGCTCTCTCTCGCCCCCTCCATCTCTCGCTCTCTCTCTCTCTCTCTCGCCCCCTCCATCTCTCGCTCTCTCTCGCTCTCTCTCTCGCCCCCTCCATCTCTCGTTCTCTCTCCCTCTCGCCCCCTCCATCTCTCTCTCGCTCTCTCTCGCCCCCTCCATCTCTCTCTCGCTCTCTCTCACACCCTCCATCTCTCTCTCGCTCTCTCTCGCCCCCTCCATCTCTCTCTCGCTCTCTCTCGCCCCCTCCATCTCTCTCTCGCTCTCTCTCGCCCCCACGATCTCTCTCTCGCTCTCTCTCGCCCCGTCCATCTCTCTCTCGCTCTCTCTCGCCCCCTCCATCTCTCTCTCTCTCTCTCTCTCTCTCTCTCGCCCCCTCCATCTCTCTCTCTCTCTCGACCACTCCATCTCTCTCTCTCTCTCTCGCCCCCTCCATCTCTCGCTCTCTCTCTCTCTCGCCCCCTCCATCTCTCTCTCTCTCTCTCGCCCCCTCCATCTCTCTATCTCTCCCTCTTGACCCCTCCATTTCTCTCTCTAGCCCCCTCCATCTCTCTCTCTCTCGCCCCCTCCATCTCTCTCTCTCTCCGGCTCGCCCCCTCCATCTCTCTCTCTCTCTCTCTCTCTCTCTCTCTCGCCCCCTCCATCTCTCTCTCTCTCTCTCACCACCTCCATCTCTCTCTCTCTCCCTCTTGCGACCTCCATTTCTCTCTCTCTCGCCCCCTCCATCTCTCTCTCTCTCTCTCTCACCACCTCCATCTCTCTCTCTCTCTCTCTCGCCCTCTCCGTCTCTCTCTCTCTTTCTCTCTCGCCCCCTCCATCTCTCTCTCTCTCTCTCACCACCTCCATCTCTCTCTCTCTCTCTCTCGCCCTCTCCGTCTCTCTCTCTCTCTCTCTCTCGCCCCCTCCATCTCTCTCTCGCCCCCTCCATCTCTCTCTCCCTCTCTCTCTCGCCCCCTCCATCTCTCGCTCTCTCTCGCCCCCTCCATCTCTCTCGCACTCTCTCGCCCCCTTCATCTCTCTCGCTCTCTCTCGCCCCCTTCATCTCTCTCGCTCTCCCTCGCCCCCTCCATCTGTCTCGCTCTCTCTCGCCCCCTCCATCTGTCTCGCTCTCTCTCGCCCCCTCCATCTCTCTCGCTCTCTCTCGCCCCCTCTATCTCTCTCGTTCTCTCTCGCCCCCTCCATCTCTCTCGTTCTCTCTCGCCCCCTCCATCTGTCTCGCTCTCTCTCGCCCCCTCCATCTGTCTCGCTCTCTCTCGCCCCCTCCATCTCTCTCGCTCTCTCTCGCCCCCTCCATCTCTCTCGCTCTCTCTCGCCCCCTCTATCTCTCTCGTTCTCTCTCGCCCCCTCCACCTCTCGCTCTCTCTCGCCCCCTCCACCTCTCGCTCTCTCTCGCCCCCTCCATCTCTCGCTCTCTCTCGCCCCCTCCATCTCTCGCTCTCTCTCGCCCCCTCCATCTCTCGCTCTCTCTTGCCTCCTCCCTCTCTCGCTCTGTCTCGCCACCTCCATCTCTCGCTCTCTCTCTCGACCCCTCCATCTCTCTCTCTCTCTCGCCCCCTCCATCTCTCTCTCTCTCTCACGACCCCTCCATCTCTCTCTCTCTCTCGACCCCTCCATCTCTCTCTCTCTCTCTCTCTCGACCCCTCCATCTCTCTCTCTCTCTCGACTCCTCCATCTCTCTCTCTCTCTCTCGACCACTCCATCTCTCTCTCTCTCTTTCTCTCTCTCTCTCTCTCGACCCCTCCATTTCTCTCTCTCTCTCTCTCGCCCCCTCCATCTCTCTCTCTCGACCCCTCCATCTGTCTCTCTCTCCCTCTCGCCCCCTCCATCTCTCTCTCTCTCCCACTCTCTCGCCCTCTCCATCTCTCTCTCTCTCTCTCTCTTGCCACCTCCATCTCTCTCTCTCTCTCGCCCCCTCCATCTCTCTCTCTCCCTCTCGCCCCCTCCATCTCTCTCTCTCCCTATTGCCACCTCCATTTCTCTCTCTCTCGCCCCCTCCATCTCTCTCCCTCTCTCCCTCTTGCCACCTCCATTTCTCTCTCTCTCGCCCCCTCCATCTCTCTCTCTCTCTCTCGCCCCCTCCATCTCTCTCTCTCTCTCTCTCGCCTCCTCCATCTCTCTCTCTCTCCCACTCTCTCGCCCTCTCCATCTCTCTCTCTCTCTCTCTTGCCACCTCCATCTCTCTCTCTCTCTCTCTCGCCCCTTCCATCTCTCTCTCTCCCTCTCGCCCCCTCCATCTCTCTCTCTCCCTATTGCCACCTCCATTTCTCTCTCTCTCGCCCCCTCCATCTCTCTCCCTCTCTCCCTCTTGCCACCTCCATTTCTCTCTCTCTCGCCCCCTCCATCTCTCTCTCTCCCTCTCGCCCCCTCCATCTCTTTCTCTCTCCCTCTCGCCCCCTCCATCTCTCGCTCTCTCCCTCTCGCCCCCTCCATCTCTCGCTCTCTCCCTCTCGCCCCCTCCATCTCTCTCTCGCTCCCTCTCGCCCCCTCCATCTCTCTCTCGCTCCCTCTCGCCCCCTCCATCTCTCTCTCGCTCCCTCTCGCCCCCTCCATCTCTCTCTCGCTCTCTCTCGCCCCCTCCATCTCTCTCTCGCTCTCTCGCGCCCCCTCCATCTCTCTCTCGCTCTCTCTCGCCCCCTCCATCTCTCTCTCGCTCTCTCTCGCCCCCACCATCTCTCTCTCGCTCTCTCTCGCCCCCTCCATCTCTCTCTCGCTCTCTCTCGCCCCCTCCATCTCTCTCTCGCTCTCTCTCGCCCCCTCCATCTCTCGCTCTCTCTCGCCCCCTCCATCTCTCGCTCTCTCTCGCCCCCTCCATCTCTCGCTCTCTCTCGCCCCCTCCATCTCTCGCTCTCTCTCGCCCCCTCCATCTCTCGCTCTCTCTCGCCCCCTCCATCTCTCGCTCTCTCTCGCCCCCTCCAACTCTCGCTCTCTCTCGCCCCCTCCATCTCTCGCTCTCTCTCGCCCCCTCCATCTCTCGCGCTCTCTCGCCCCCTCCGTCTCTAGCTCTCTCTCGCCCCCTCCATCTCTCGCTCTCTCTCGCCCCCTCCAACTCTCGCGCTCTCTCGCCCCCTCCGTCTCTAGCTCTCTCTCGCCCCCTCCGTCTCTCGCTCTCTCTCGCCCCCTCCGTCTCTAGCTCTCTCTCGCCCCCTCCGTCTCTCGCTCTCTCTCGCCACCTCCGTCTCTCGCTCTCTCTCTCTCTCGCGCCCCCTCCATCTCTCGCTCTCTCTCTCTCTCTCGCCCCCTCCATCTCTCGCTCTCGCTCCCTCTCGCCCCCTCCATCTCTCTCTCGCTCTCTCTCGCCCCCTCCATCTCTCTCTCGCTCTCTCTCGCCCCCTCCATCTCTCGCTCTCTCTCGCCCCCTCCATCTCTCGCTCTCTCTCGCCCCCTCCATCTCTCGCTCTCTCTCTCTCTCTCTCGCCCCCTCCATCTCTCGCTCTCTCTCTCTCTCTCTCGCCCCCTCCATCTCTCGTTCTCGCTCCCTCTCGCCCCCTCCATCTCTCTCTCGCTCTCTCTCGCCCCCTCCATCTCTCTCTCGCTCTCTCTCACCCCCTCCATCTCTCTCTCGCTCTCTCTCGCCCCCTCCATCTCTCCCTCGCTCTCTCTCGCCCCCTCCATCTCTCTCTCGCTCTCTCTCGCCCCCACGATCTCTCTCTCGCTCTCTCTCGCCCCGTCCATCTCTCTCTCGCTCTCTCTCGCCCCCTCCATCTCTCTCTCTCTCTCTCTCTCTCTCTCTCGCCCCCTCCATCTCTCTCTCTCTCTCGACCACTCCATCTCTCTCTCTCTCTCTCTCGCCCCCTCCATCTCTCGCTCTCTCTCTCTCTCGCCCCCTCCATCTCTCTCTCTCTCTCTCGCCCCCTCCATCTCTCTATCTCTCCCTCTTGACCCCTCCATTTCTCTCTCTAGCCCCCTCCATCTCTCTCTCTCTCGCCCCCTCCATCTCTCTCTCTCTCCGGCTCGCCCCCTCCATCTCTCTCTCTCTCTCTCTCTCTCTCTCTCTCTCGCCCCCTCCATCTCTCTCTCTCTCTCTCACCACCTCCATCTCTCTCTCTCTCCCTCTTGCCACCTCCATTTCTCTCTCTCTCGCCCCCTCCATCTCTCTCTCTCTCCCTCTCGCCCCCTCCATCTCTCTCTCTCTCTCGACCCCTCCATCTCTCTCTCTCTCTCACCACCTCCATCTCTCTCTCTCTCTCTCTCGCCCTCTCCGTCTCTCTCTCTCTTTCTCTCTCGCCCCCTCCATCTCTCTCTCTCTCTCTCACCACCTCCATCTCTCTCTCTCTCTCTCTCGCCCTCTCCGTCTCTCTCTCTCTCTCTCTCTCGCCCCCTCCATCTCTCTCTCGCCCCCTCCATCTCTCTCTCCCTCTCTCTCTCGCCCCCTCCATCTCTCGCTCTCTCTCGCCCCCTCCATCTCTCTCGCACTCTCTCGCCCCCTTCATCTCTCTCGCTCTCTCTCGCCCCCTTCATCTCTCTCGCTCTCCCTCGCCCCCTCCATCTGTCTCGCTCTCTCTCGCCCCCTCCATCTGTCTCGCTCTCTCTCGCCCCCTCCATCTCTCTCGCTCTCTCTCGCCCCCTCTATCTCTCTCGTTCTCTCTCGCCCCCTCCATCTCTCTCGTTCTCTCTCGCCCCCTCCATCTGTCTCGCTCTCTCTCGCCCCCTCCATCTGTCTCGCTCTCTCTCGCCCCCTCCATCTCTCTCGCTCTCTCTCGCCCCCTCCATCTCTCTCGCTCTCTCTCGCCCCCTCTATCTCTCTCGTTCTCTCTCGCCCCCTCCACCTCTCGCTCTCTCTCGCCCCCTCCACCTCTCGCTCTCTCTCGCCCCCTCCATCTCTCGCTCTCTCTCGCCCCCTCCATCTCTCGCTCTCTCTCGCCCCCTCCATCTCTCGCTCTCTCTTGCCTCCTCCCTCTCTCGCTCTGTCTCGCCACCTCCATCTCTCGCTCTCTCTCTCGACCCCTCCATCTCTCTCTCTCTCTCGCCCCCTCCATCTCTCTCTCTCTCTCACGACCCCTCCATCTCTCTCTCTCTCTCGACCCCTCCATCTCTCTCTCTCTCTCTCTCTCGACCCCTCCATCTCTCTCTCTCTCTCTCGACTCCTCCATCTCTCTCTCTCTCTCGACCACTCCATCTCTCTCTCTCTCTTTCTCTCTCTCTCTCTCTCGACCCCTCCATTTCTCTCTCTCTCTCTCTCGCCCCCTCCATCTCTCTCTCTCGACCCCTCCATCTGTCTCTCTCTCCCTCTCGCCCCCTCCATCTCTCTCTCTCTCCCACTCTCTCGCCCTCTCCATCTCTCTCTCTCTCTCTCTCTTGCCACCTCCATCTCTCTCTCTCTCTCGCCCCCTCCATCTCTCTCTCTCCCTCTCGCCCCCTCCATCTCTCTCTCTCCCTATTGCCACCTCCATTTCTCTCTCTCTCGCCCCCTCCATCTCTCTCCCTCTCTCCCTCTTGCCACCTCCATTTCTCTCTCTCTCGCCCCCTCCATCTCTCTCTCTCTCTCTCGCCCCCTCCATCTCTCTCTCTCTCTCTCTCGCCTCCTCCATCTCTCTCTCTCTCCCACTCTCTCGCCCTCTCCATCTCTCTCTCTCTCTCTCTCTTGCCACCTCCATCTCTCTCTCTCTCTCGCCCCTTCCATCTCTCTCTCTCCCTCTCGCCCCCTCCATCTCTCTCTCTCCCTATTGCCACCTCCATTTCTCTCTCTCTCGCCCCCTCCATCTCTCTCCCTCTCTCCCTCTTGCCACCTCCATTTCTCTCTCTCTCGCCCCCTCCATCTCTCTCTCTCCCTCTCGCCCCCTCCATCTCTTTCTCTCTCCCTCTCGCCCCCTCCATCTCTCGCTCTCTCCCTCTCGCCCCCTCCATCTCTCGCTCTCTCCCTCTCGCCCCCTCCATCTCTCTCTCGCTCCCTCTCGCCCCCTCCATCTCTCTCTCGCTCCCTCTCGCCCCCTCCATCTCTCTCTCGCTCCCTCTCGCCCCCTCCATCTCTCTCTCGCTCTCTCTCGCCCCCTCCATCTCTCTCTCGCTCTCTCGCGCCCCCTCCATCTCTCTCTCGCTCTCTCTCGCCCCCTCCATCTCTCTCTCGCTCTCTCTCGCCCCCACCATCTCTCTCTCGCTCTCTCTCGCCCCCTCCATCTCTCTCTCGCTCTCTCTCGCCCCCTCCATCTCTCTCTCGCTCTCTCTCGCCCCCTCCATCTCTCGCTCTCTCTCGCCCCCTCCATCTCTCGCTCTCCTCTCGCCCCCTCCATCTCTCGCTCTCTCTCGCCCCCCTCCATCTCTCGCTCTCTCTCGCCCCCTCCATCTCTCGCTCTCTCTCGCCCCCTCCATCTCTCGCTCTCTCTCGCCCCCTCCATCTCTCGCTCTCTCTCGCCCCCTCCAACTCTCGCTCTCTCTCGCCCCCTCCATCTCTCGCTCTCTCTCGCCCCCTCCATCTCTCGCGCTCTCTCGCCCCCTCCGTCTCTAGCTCTCTCTCGCCCCCTCCGTCTCTCGCTCTCTCTCGCCACCTCCGTCTCTCGCTCTCTCTCTCTCTCTCTCGCCCCCTCCATCTCTCGCTCTCTCTCTCTCTCGCGCCCCCTCCATCTCTCGCTCTCGCTCCCTCTCGCCCCCTCTATCTCGCTCTCGCTCTCTCTCGCCCGCTCTATCTCGCTCTCGCTCTCTCTCGCCCCCTCCATCTCTCTCTCTCTCTCTCTCGCCCCCTCCATCTCTCTCTCGCTCTCTCTCGCCCCCTCCATCTCTCTCTCGCTCTCTCTCGCCCCCTCCATCTCTCTCTCGCTCTCTCTCGCCCCCTCCATCTCTCTCTCGCTCTCTCTCGCCCCCTCCATCTCTCGCTCTCTCTCGCCCCCTCCATCTCTCGCTCTCTCTCTCTCTCCCCCCCCTCCTTCTCTCTCTCTCTCTCTCGCCCCCTCCATCTCTCTATCTCTCCCTCTTGACCCCTCCATTTCTCTCTCTAGCCCCCTCCATCTCTCTCTCTCTCGCCCCCTCCATCTCTCTCTCTCTCCGGCTCGCCCCCTCCATCTCTCTCTCTCTCTCTCTCACCACCTCCATCTCTCTCTCTCTCTCCCTCTTGCCACCTCCATTTCTCTCTCTCTTGCCACCTCCATTTCTCTCTCTCTCGCCCCCTCCATCTCTCTCTCTCTCTCCCTCTCGCCCCCTCCATCTCTCTCTCTCTCTCTCTCTCGCCCCCTCCATCTCTCTCTCTCTCTCACCACCTCCATCTCTCTCTCTCTCTCTCTCGCCCTCTCCGTCTCTCTCTCTCTTTCTCTCTCGCCCCCTCCATCTCTCTCTCTCTCTCTCACCACCTCCATCTCTCTCTCTCTCTCTCTCTCTCTCTCTCGCCCTCTCCGTCTCTCTCTCTCTCTCTCTCTCTCTCTCGCCCCCTCCATCTCTCTCTCTCTCTCTCTCGCCCCCTCCATCACTCTCTCTCTCTCTCTCTCTCTCTCTCTCTCTCGCCCCCTCCATCTCTCTCGCACTCTCTCGCCCCCTTCATCTCTCTCGCTCTCTCTCGCCCCCTCCATCTGTCTCGCTCTCTCTCGCCCCCTCCATCTGTCTCGCTCTCTCTCGCTCCCTCCATCTGTCTCGTTCTCTCTCGCCCCCTCCATCTCTCTCGCTCTCTCTCGCCCCCTCCATCTCTCTCGCTATCTCTCGCCCCCTCCATCTGTCTCGCTCTCTCTCGCCCCCCTCCATCTCTCTCTCTCTCTCCCTCTCGCCCCCTCCATCTCTCTCTCTCTCTCTCTCTCTCTCTCTCGCCCCCTCCATCTCGCTCTCTCTCTCTCTCGCCCCCCTCCATCTCTCTCTCTCTCCCTCTCTCTCGCCCCCTCCATCTCTCTCTCTCTCTCGCCCCCTCCATCTCTCTCTCTCTCTCTCTCGCCCCGTCCATCTCTCTCTCTCTCCCTCTTGCCACCTCCATTTCTCTCTCTCTTGCCACCTCCATTTCTCTCTCTCTCGCCCCCTCCATCTCTCTCTCTCCCTATTGCCACCTCCATTTCTCTCTCTCTTGCCCCCTCCATCCCTCTCCCTCTCTCCCTCTTGCCACCTCCATTTCACTCTCTCTCGCCCCCTCCATCTGTCTCTCTCCCTCTCGCCCCCTCCATCTCTCTCTCTCTCCCTCTCGCCCCCTCCATCTCTCTCTCTCTCCCTCTCGCCCCCTCCATCTCTCTCTCGCTCCCTCTCGACCCCTCCATCTCTCTCTCGCTCCCTCTCGCCCCCTCCATCTCTCTCTCGCTCTCTCTCGCCCCCTCCATCTCTCTCTCGCTCTCTCTCGCCCCCTCCATCTCTCTCTCGCTCTCTCTCGCCCCCTCCATCTCTCTCTCACTCTCTCTCGCCCCCTCCATCTCTCTCTCGCTCTCTCGCGCCCCCTCCATCTCTCTCTCGCTCTCTCTCGCCCCCTCCATCTCTCTCTCGCTCTCTCTCACCCCCTCCATCTCTCGCTCTCTCTCGCCCCCACCATCTCTCGCTCTCTCTCGCCCCCACCATCTCTCGCTCTGTCTCGCCACCTCCATCTCTCGCTCTCTCTCTCAACCCCTCCATCTCTCGCTCTCTCTCGCCCCTTCCATCTCTCGCTCTCTCTCACGACCCCTCCATCTCTCTCTCTCTCGCGACCCCTCCATCTCTCTCTCTCTCTCTCTCGACCCCTCCATCTCTCTCTCTCTCTCTCGACTCCTCCATCTCTCTCTCTCTCTCTCGACCACTCCATCTCTCTCTCTCTCTTTCTCTCTCTCTCTCTCTCGACCCCTCCATCTCTCTCTCTCTCTCTCTCGCCCCCTCCATCTCTCTCTCTCGACCCCTCCATCTCTCTCTCTCTCTCTCTCTTGCCACCTCCATCTCTCTCTCTCTCTCGCCCCCTCCATCTCTCGCTCTCGCTCCCTCTCGCCCCCTCCTTCTCGCTCTCGCTCTCTCTCGCCCCCTCCATCTCTCTCTCGCTCTCTCTCGCCCCCTCCATCTCTCTCTCGCTCTCTCTCGCCCCCTCCATCTCTCTCTCGCTCTCTCTCGCCCCCTCCATCTCTCGCTCTCGCTCCCTCTCGCCCCCTCCTTCTCGCTCTCGCTCCCTCTCGCCCCCTCCATCTCTCTCTCGCTCTCTCTCGCCCCCTCCATCTCTCTCTCGCTCTCTCTCGCCCCCTCCATCTCTCTCTCGCTCTCTCTCGCCCCCTCCATCTCTCTCTCGCTCTCTCTCGCCCCCTCCATCTCTCTCTCGCTCTCTCTCGCCCCCTCCATCTCTCTCTCGCTCTCTCTCGCCCCCCTCCATCTCTCTCTCGCTCTCTCTCGCCCCCTCCATCTCTCTCTCGCTCTCTCTCGCCCCCTCCATCTCTCTCTCGCTCTCTCTCACCCCCTCCATCTCTCTCTCGCTCTCTCTCGCCCCCTCCATCTCTCTCTCGCTCTCTCTCGCCCCCTCCATCTCTCTCTCTCGCTCTCTCTCGCCCCCTCCATCTCTCGCTCTCTCTCGCCCCCTCCATCTCGCGCTCTCTCTCGCCCCCTCCATCTCTCGCTCTCTCTCGCCCCCTCCATCTCTCGCTCTCTCTCGCCCCCTCCATCTCTCGCTCTCTCTCGCCCCCTCCATCTCTCGCTCTCTCTCGCCCCCTCCATCTCTCGCTCTCTCTCTCTCTCCCTCTCGCCCCCTCCATCTCTCTCTTTCGCCCCCTCCATCTCTCTCTCTCTCTCTCTCTCTCTCTCGCCCCCTCCATCTCTCTCTCTCTCTCTCTCGCCCCCTCCATCTCTCTCTCTCTCGCCCCCTCCATCTCTCTCTCTCTCTCTCTCTCTCGCCCCCTCCATCTCTCTCTCTCTCGCCCCCTCCATCTCTCTCTCTCTCTCGCTCTCTCGCCCCCTCCATCTCTCTCTCTCTCTCGCTCTCTCGCCCCCTCCATCTCTCTCGCTCTCTCGCCCCCTCCATCTCTCTCGCTCTCTCGCCCCCTCCATCTCTCTCGCTCTCTCGCCCCCTCCATCTCTCTCGCTCTCTCGCCCCCTCCATCTCTCTCGCTCTCTCGACCCCCTCCATCTCTCTCTCCCTCTCTCTCTCTCTCTCTCTCTCTGTCTCGACCCCTCCATCTCTCTCTCTCTCTCTCGACCCCTCCATCTCTCTCTCTCTCTCTCTCTCTCTCGACCCCTCCATCTCTCTCTCTCTCTCTCGACACCTCCATCTCTCTCTCTCCCTATTGCCACCTCCATTTCTCTCTCTCTCGCCCCCTCCATCTCTCTCCCTCTCTCCCTCTTGCCACCTCCATTTCTCTCTCTCTCGCCCCCTCCATCTCTCTCTCTCCCTCTCGCCCCCTCCATCTCTTTCTCTCTCCCTCTCGCCCCCTCCATCTCTCGCTCTCTCCCTCTCGCCCCCTCCATCTCTCGCTCTCTCCCTCTCGCCCCCTCCATCTCTCTCTCGCTCCCTCTCGCCCCCTCCATCTCTCTCTCGCTCCCTCTCGCCCCCTCCATCTCTCTCTCGCTCCCTCTCGCCCCCTCCATCTCTCTCTCGCTCTCTCTCGCCCCCTCCATCTCTCTCTCGCTCTCTCGCGCCCCCTCCATCTCTCTCTCGCTCTCTCTCGCCCCCTCCATCTCTCTCTCGCTCTCTCTCGCCCCCACCATCTCTCTCTCGCTCTCTCTCGCCCCCTCCATCTCTCTCTCGCTCTCTCTCGCCCCCTCCATCTCTCTCTCGCTCTCTCTCGCCCCCTCCATCTCTCGCTCTCTCTCGCCCCCTCCATCTCTCGCTCTCTCTCGCCCCCTCCATCTCTCGCTCTCTCTCGCCCCCTCCATCTCTCGCTCTCTCTCGCCCCCTCCATCTCTCGCTCTCTCTCGCCCCCTCCAACTCTCGCTCTCTCTCGCCCCCTCCATCTCTCGCTCTCTCTCGCCCCCTCCATCTCTCGCTCTCTCTCGCCCCCTCCGTCTCTAGCTCTCTCTCGCCCCCTCCGTCTCTCGCTCTCTCTCGCCACCTCCGTCTCTCGCTCTCTCTCTCTCTCTCTCGCCCCCTCCATCTCTCGCTCTCTCTCTCTCTCGCGCCCCCTCCATCTCTCGCTCTCGCTCCCTCTCGCCCCCTCTATCTCGCTCTCGCTCTCTCTCGCCCGCTCTATCTCGCTCTCGCTCTCTCTCGCCCCCTCCATCTCTCTCTCTCTCTCTCTCGCCCCCTCCATCTCTCTCTCGCTCTCTCTCGCCCCCTCCATCTCTCTCTCGCTCTCTCTCGCCCCCTCCATCTCTCTCTCGCTCTCTCTCGCCCCCTCCATCTCTCTCTCGCTCTCTCTCGCCCCCTCCATCTCTCGCTCTCTCTCGCCCCCTCCATCTCTCGCTCTCTCTCTCTCTCGCCCCCTCCTTCTCTCTCTCTCTCTCTCGCCCCCTCCATCTCTCTATCTCTCCCTCTTGACCCCTCCATTTCTCTCTCTAGCCCCCTCCATCTCTCTCTCTCTCGCCCCCTCCATCTCTCTCTCTCTCCGGCTCGCCCCCTCCATCTCTCTCTCTCTCTCTCTCACCACCTCCATCTCTCTCTCTCTCTCCCTCTTGCCACCTCCATTTCTCTCTCTCTTGCCACCTCCATTTCTCTCTCTCTCGCCCCCTCCATCTCTCTCTCTCTCTCCCTCTCGCCCCCTCCATCTCTCTCTCTCTCTCTCTCGCCCCCTCCATCTCTCTCTCTCTCTCACCACCTCCATCTCTCTCTCTCTCTCTCTCGCCCTCTCCGTCTCTCTCTCTCTTTCTCTCTCGCCCCCTCCATCTCTCTCTCTCTCTCTCTCACCACCTCCATCTCTCTCTCTCTCTCTCTCTCTCGCCCTCTCTGTCTCTCTCTCTCTCTCTCTCTCTCTCTCGCCCCCTCCATCTCTCTCTCTCTCTCTCTCTCGCCCCCTCCATCTCTCTCTCTCTCTCTCTCTCTCTCTCTCTCTCTCGCCCCCTCCATCTCTCTCGCACTCTCTCGCCCCCTTCATCTCTCTCGCTCTCTCTCGCCCCCTCCATCTGTCTCACTCTCTCTCGCCCCCTCCATCTGTCTCGCTCTCTCTCGCCCCCTCCATCTCTCTCGCTCTCTCTCGCCCCCTCTATCTCTCTCGTTCTCTCTCGCCCCCTCCATCTCTCTCGCACTCTCTCGCCCCCTTCATCTCTCTCGCTCTCTCTCGCCCCCTCCATCTGTCTCGCTCTCTCTCGCCCCCTCCATCTCTCTCGCTCTCTCTCGCCCCCT
>NW_027310442.1:7500-15000 GCF_047496795.1 Chiloscyllium punctatum
GTGTGTGAGAGAGAGAGAGTGTGTGAGAAAGAGAGAGAGTGTGTGAGAGAGTGTGTGAGAGTGTGTGTGTGTGAGAGAGAGTGTATGTGTGAGAAAGAGAGAGAGTGTGTGAGACAGAGAGTGTGAGAGTGTGTGTGAGAGAGAGAGAGTGTGTGAGAGAGAGAGAGAGTGTGTGAGACAGAGAGTGTGAGAGTGTCTGTGAGAGAGAGAGAGAGTGTGTGAGAGAGAGAGTGTGTGTGAGAGAGAGAGAGTGTGTGAGAAAGAGAGTGTGAGAGTGTGTGTGTGTGAGTGTGTGTGTGAGAAAGAGAGAGAGTGTGTGAGACAGAGAATGTGAGAGTGTGTGTGTGAGAGAGAGAGTGTGTGAGAGAGAGAGAGAGTGTGTGAGACAGAGAGTGTGAGAGTGTGTGTGTGTGAGAGAGAGAGAGTGTGTGAGACAGAGAGTGTGAGAGTGTGTGTGTGTGAGTGTGTGTGTGAGAAAGAGAGAGAGTGTGTGAGACAGAGAATGTGAGAGTGTGTGTGTGAGAGAGAGAGTGTGTGAGAGAGAGAGAGAGTGTGTGAGACAGAGAGTGTGAGAGTGTGTGTGTGTGAGAGAGAGAGAGTGTGTGAGAGAGAGTTTGTGTGTGAGAGAGAAAGTGTGTGAGAGAGTGCTTGTGTGTGTGAGAGAGAGTGTGTGTGAGAGAGAGTGTGTGTGAGAGAGAGTGCTTGTGTGTGAGAGAGAGTGTGTGTGAGAGAGAGTGTCAGAGAGAGAGTGTGTGTGAGAGAGAGAGAGTGTGTGAGACAGAGAGTGAGAGAGTGTGTGTGTGAGAGAGAGAGAGTGTGTGTGAGAAAGAGAGAGAGTGTGTGAGACAGAATGTGAGAGTGTGTGAGAGAGAGAGTGTGTTTGAGAAAGAGAGTGTGTGAGACAGAGAGTGTGAGAGTGTGTGTGTGATAGAGAGAGAGTGTGTGAGACATAGAATGTGAGAGTGTGTGTGAGAAAGAGAGTGTGTGAGACAGAGAGTGTGAGAGTGTGTGTGTGATAGAGAGAGAGTGTGTGAGACAGAGAATGTGAGAGTGTGTGAGAGAGAGAGTGTGGGAGACAGAGAGTGTGAGAGTGTGTGAGAGAGAGAGTGTGTGTGAGAAAGAGAGTGTGTGAGACAGAGAGTGTGAGAGTGTGTGAGAGAGTGTGTGTGTGTGAGAAAGAGAGAGAGTGTGTGAGACAGAGAATGTGAGTGTGTGTGTGTGAGAGAGAGTGTGTGTGAGACAGAGTGTGAGAGTGTGTGTGTGTGAGAGTGTATGTGTGAGAAAGAGAGAGAGTGTGTGAGACAGAGAGTGTGAGAGTGTGTGTGTGAGAGAGAGAGTGTGTGAGAGAGAGAGAGTGTGTGAGACAGAGAGTGTGAGAGTGTGTGTGTGTGAGAGAGAGAGTGTGTGAGACTGAGAGTGTGTGTGAGAGAGAGAGAGTGTGTTTGAGAACGAGAGTGTGAGTGTGGTGTGTCTGAGAGAGAGAGAGTGTGTGAGACAGAGAATGTGAGAGTGTGTGTGAGAGAGAGAGAGAGTGTGTGAGACAGAGAGTGTGAGAGTGTGTGAGAGAGAGAGTGTGTGTGAGAAAGAGAATGTGTGAGACAGAGAGAGAGAGTGTGTGTGAGAGAGAGAGAGTGTGTGAGACAGAGAGAGAGTGTGTGAGACAGAGAGTGTGAGAGTGTGTGAGAGAGAGAGTGTGTGTGAGAAAGAGTGTGTGAGACAGAGAGAGAGAGTGTGTGTGAGAAAGAGAGTGTGTGAGACAGAGAGTGTGAGAGTGTGTGTGTGATAGAGAGTGTGTGTGTGAGAAAGAGAGAAAGTGTGTGAGACAGACAGTGTGAGAGAGAGATTGTGTGTGTGAGAAAGAGTGTGAGAGTGTGTGTGAGAAAAGAGAGAGAGTGTGTGAGAAAGAGTGTGAGAGTGTGTGTGTGACAGAGAGAGTGTGAGAGTGTGTATGTGAGAGAGAAAGAGTGTGTGAGACAGAGAGTGTGAGAGTGTGTGTGAGACAGAGAGTGTGTGAGACAGAGAGTGTGAGTGTGTGTGTGAGAGAGAGTGTGAGAGTGTGTGTGTGAGAGAGAGTGTGAGAGTGTGTGTGTGTGAGAGAGAGAGTGCGTGAGACAGAGAGTGTGAGAGTGTGTGTGTGAGAGAGAGTGTGAGAGTGTGTGTGTGAGAGAGAGAGAGTGTGTGAGACTGAGAGTGTGTGTGAGAGAGAGAGAGTGTGTTTGAGACAGAGAGTGTGTGTGTGTGTCTGAGAGAGAGAGAGTGTGTGAGACAGAATGTGAGAGTGTGTGTGAGAGAGTGCTTGTGTGTGAGAGAGAGTGTGTGTGAGAGAGAGTGTCAGAGAGAGAGTGTGTGTGAGAGAGAGAGAGTGTGTGAGACAGAGAGTGAGAGAGTGTGTGTGTGAGAGAGAGAGTGTGTGTGAGAAAGAGAGAGAGTGTGTGAGACAGAGAATGTGAGAGTGTGTGAGAGAGAGAGTGTGTGTGAGAAAGAGAGTGTGTGAGACAGAGAGTGTGAGAGTGTGTGTGTGATAGAGAGAGAGTGTGTGAGACAGAGAATGTGAGAGTGTGTGAGAGAGAGAGTGTGTGTGAGAAAGAGAGTGTGTGAGACAGAGAGTGTGAGAGTGTGTGTGTGATAGAGAGAGAGTGTGTGAGACAGAGAATGTGAGAGTGTGTGAGAGAGAGAGTGTGTGAGACAGAGAGTGTGAGAGTGTGTGAGAGAGAGAGTGTGTGTGAGAAAGAGAGTGTGTGAGACAGAGAGTGTGAGAGTGTGTGTGTGAGAGAGTGTGTGAGACAGAGAGTGTGAGAGTGTGTGAGAGAGTGTGTGTGTGAGAAAGAGAGAGAGTGTGTGAGACAGAGAATGTGAGAGTGTGTGTGTGAGAGAGAGTGTGTGTGAGACAGAGAGTGTGAGAGTGTGTGTGTGTGAGAGTGTATGTGTGAGAAAGAGAGAGAGTGTGTGAGACAGAGAGTGTGAGAGTGTGTGAGAGAGAGAGAGTGTGTGTGAGACAGAGAGTGTGAGAGTGTGTGTGTGAGAGAGAGAGAGTGTGTGAGACTGAGAGTGTGTGTGAGAGAGAGAGAGTGTGTGAGACTGAGAGTGTGTGTGAGAGAGAGAGAGTGTGTTTGAGACAGAGAGTGTGAGTGTGTGTGTCTGAGAGAGAGAGAGTGTGTGAGACAGAGAATGTGAGAGTGTGTGTGAGAGAGAGAGAGTGTGTGAGACAGAGAGTGTGAGAGTGTGTGTGAGAGAGAGAGAGAATGTGTGAGAGAGTGTGTGTGTGAGAGAGAGAGTGTGTGAGAAAGAGAGAGAGTGTGTGAGACAGAGAGTGTGAGAGTGTGTGAGAGTGAGAGTGTGTGTGAGAAAGAGAGTGTGAGAGACAGAGAGAGAGAGTGTGTGTGAGAAAGAGAGTGTGTGAGACAGAGAGTGTGAGAGTGTGTGTGTGATAGAGAGAGTGTGTGTGAGAAAGAGAGAAAGTGTGTGAGACAGACAGTGTGAGAGAGAGATTGTGTGTGTGAGAAAGAGAGTGTGAGAGTGTGTGTGAGAAAGAGAGAGAGTGTGTGAGAAAGAGTGTGAGAGTGTGTGTGTGATAGAGAGAGTGTGAGAGTGTGTATGTGAGAGAGAAAGAGTGTGTGAGACAGAGAGTGTGAGAGTGTGTGTGAGAGAGAGTGTGAGAGTGTGTGTGAGACAGAGTGTGTGAGACAGAGAGTGTGAGTGTGTGTGTGAGAGAGAGTGTGAGAGTGTGTGTGTGAGAGAGAGTGTGAGAGTGTGTGTGTGTGAGAGAGAGAGTGCGTGAGACAGAGAGTGTGAGAGTGTGTGTGTGAGAGAGAGTGTGAGAGTGTGTGTGTGAGAGAGAGAGAGTGTGTGAGACTGAGAGTGTGTGTGAGAGAGAGAGAGTGTGTTTGAGACAGAGAGTGTGTGTGTGTGTCTGAGAGAGAGTGTGTGTGTGAGAGAGTGTGTGTGTGAGAGAGAGAGTGTGTGAGACAGAGAGAGAGTGTGTGAGACAGAGAGTGAGAGAGAGTGTGTGTGAGAGAGAGAGAGTGTGTGAGACAGAGAGTGTGAGAGTGTGTGTGTGAGAGAGAGTGTGTGTGAGAAAGAGAGAAAGTGTGTGAGACAGAGAGTGTGAGAGTGTGTGAGAAAGAGAGAACGTGTGTGAGACAGAGAGTGTGAGAGTGTGTGTGAGAGAGAGAGAGAGTGTGTGAGACAGAGAATGTGAGAGTGTGTGTGTGAGAGAGAGAGAGTGAGACAGAGAGTGTGAGAGTGTGAGAGTGTGTGTGTGAGAGGGAGAGAGTGTGTGAGAGAGAGTGTGTGTGAGAGAGAGAGAGTGTGTGAGAAAGAGAGAGAGTGTGTGAGAGAGTGTGTGAGAGTGTGTGTGTGTGAGAGAGAGTGTATGTGTGAGAAAGAGAGAGAGTGTGTGAGACAGAGAATGTGAGAGTGTGTGTGTGTGAGAGAGTGTGTGTGTGAGAAAGAGAGAGAGTGTGTGAGACAGAGAATGTGAGAGTGTGTGTGTGAGAGAGAGAGAGTATGTGAGACAGAGAGTGAAAGAGTGTGAGAGAGAGTGTGTGAGAGAGAGTGTGTGTGAGAGAGAGAGAGTGTGTGAGAAAGAGAGAGAGTGTGTGAGAGAGTGTGTGAGAGTGTGTGTGTGTGAGAGAGAGTGTATGTGTGAGAAAGAGAGAGAGTGTGTGAGACAGAGAGTGTGAGAGTGTGTGTGAGAGAGAGAGAGTGTGTGAGAGAGAGAGAGAGTGTGTGAGACAGAGAGTGTGAGAGTGTCTGTGAGAGAGAGAGAGAGTGTGTGAGAGAGAGAGTGTGTGTGAGAGAGAGAGAGTGTGTGAGAAAGAGAGTGTGAGAGTGTGTGTGTGTGAGTGTGTGTGTGAGAAAGAGAGAGAGTGTGTGAGACAGAGAATGTGAGAGTGTGTGTGTGAGAGAGAGAGTGTGTGAGAGAGAGAGAGAGTGTGTGAGACAGAGAGTGTGAGAGTGTGTGTGTGTGAGAGAGAGAGAGTGTGTGAGACAGAGAGTGTGAGAGTGTGTGTGTGTGAGTGTGTGTGTGAGAAAGAGAGAGAGTGTGTGAGACAGAGAATGTGAGAGTGTGTGTGTGAGAGAGAGAGTGTGTGAGAGAGAGAGAGAGTGTGTGAGACAGAGAGTGTGAGAGTGTGTGTGTGTGAGAGAGAGAGAGTGTGTGAGAGAGAGTTTGTGTGTGAGAGAGAAAGTGTGTGAGAGAGTGCTTGTGTGTGTGAGAGAGAGTGTGTGTGAGAGAGAGTGTGTGTGAGAGAGAGTGCTTGTGTGTGAGAGAGAGTGTGTGTGAGAGAGAGTGTCAGAGAGAGAGTGTGTGTGAGAGAGAGAGAGTGTGTGAGACAGAGAGTGAGAGAGTGTGTGTGTGAGAGAGAGAGAGTGTGTGTGAGAAAGAGAGAGAGTGTGTGAGACAGAATGTGAGAGTGTGTGAGAGAGAGAGTGTGTTTGAGAAAGAGAGTGTGTGAGACAGAGAGTGTGAGAGTGTGTGTGTGATAGAGAGAGAGTGTGTGAGACATAGAATGTGAGAGTGTGTGTGAGAAAGAGAGTGTGTGAGACAGAGAGTGTGAGAGTGTGTGTGTGATAGAGAGAGAGTGTGTGAGACAGAGAATGTGAGAGTGTGTGAGAGAGAGAGTGTGGGAGACAGAGAGTGTGAGAGTGTGTGAGAGAGAGAGTGTGTGTGAGAAAGAGAGTGTGTGAGACAGAGAGTGTGAGAGTGTGTGAGAGAGTGTGTGTGTGTGAGAAAGAGAGAGAGTGTGTGAGACAGAGAATGTGAGTGTGTGTGTGTGAGAGAGAGTGTGTGTGAGACAGAGTGTGAGAGTGTGTGTGTGTGAGAGTGTATGTGTGAGAAAGAGAGAGAGTGTGTGAGACAGAGAGTGTGAGAGTGTGTGTGTGAGAGAGAGAGTGTGTGAGAGAGAGAGAGTGTGTGAGACAGAGAGTGTGAGAGTGTGTGTGTGTGAGAGAGAGAGTGTGTGAGACTGAGAGTGTGTGTGAGAGAGAGAGAGTGTGTTTGAGAACGAGAGTGTGAGTGTGTGTGTCTGAGAGAGAGAGAGTGTGTGAGACAGAGAATGTGAGAGTGTGTGTGAGAGAGAGAGAGAGTGTGTGAGACAGAGAGTGTGAGAGTGTGTGAGAGAGAGAGTGTGTGTGAGAAAGAGAATGTGTGAGACAGAGAGAGAGAGTGTGTGTGAGAGAGAGAGAGTGTGTGAGACAGAGAGAGAGTGTGTGAGACAGAGAGTGTGAGAGTGTGTGAGAGAGAGAGTGTGTGTGAGAAAGAGTGTGTGAGACAGAGAGAGAGAGTGTGTGTGAGAAAGAGAGTGTGTGAGACAGAGAGTGTGAGAGTGTGTGTGTGATAGAGAGAGTGTGTGTGTGAGAAAGAGAGAAAGTGTGTGAGACAGACAGTGTGAGAGAGAGATTGTGTGTGTGAGAAAGAGTGTGAGAGTGTGTGTGAGAAAGAGAGAGAGTGTGTGAGAAAGAGTGTGAGAGTGTGTGTGTGACAGAGAGAGTGTGAGAGTGTGTATGTGAGAGAGAAAGAGTGTGTGAGACAGAGAGTGTGAGAGTGTGTGTGAGACAGAGAGTGTGTGAGACAGAGAGTGTGAGTGTGTGTGTGAGAGAGAGTGTGAGAGTGTGTGTGTGAGAGAGAGTGTGAGAGTGTGTGTGTGTGAGAGAGAGAGTGCGTGAGACAGAGAGTGTGAGAGTGTGTGTGTGAGAGAGAGTGTGAGAGTGTGTGTGTGAGAGAGAGAGAGTGTGTGAGACTGAGAGTGTGTGTGAGAGAGAGAGAGTGTGTTTGAGACAGAGAGTGTGTGTGTGTGTCTGAGAGAGAGTGTGTGTGAGAAAGAGAGTGTGTGTGAGAGAGAGAGAGTGTGTGAGACAGAGAGAGAGTGTGTGAGACAGAGAGTGAGAGAGAGTGTGTGTGAGAGAGAGAGAGTGTGTGAGACAGAGAGTGAGAGTGTGTGTGAGAAAGAGAGAAAGTGTGTGAGACAGAGAGTGTGAGTGTGTGTGTGAGAGAGAGTGTGTGTGTGAGAGAGAGAGAGAGTGTGTGAGACAGAGTGTGAGAGTGTGTGTGTGAGAGAGAGTGTGTGTGAGAGAGAGAGAGAGTGTGTGAGACAGAGAGTGTGAGAGTGTGTGTGTGAGAGAGAGAGAGTGTGTGAGACTGAGAGTGTGTGTGTGAGAGAGAGTGTGTGTTTGAGACAGAGAGTGTGAGTGTGTGTGTCTGAGAGAGAGAGAGTGTGTGAGACAGAGAATGTGAGAGTGTGTGTGAGAGAGAGAGAGTGTGTGAGACAGAGAGTGTGAGAGTGTGTGTGAGAGAGAGAGAGAGAGTGTGAGAGAGTGTGTGTGTGAGAGAGAGTGTGAGAGAGAGAGTGTGTGTGAGAGAGAGAGAGTGTGTGAGACAGAGAGTGTGAGAGTGTGTGTGTGAGAGAGAGAGTGTGTGAGAAAGAGAGAGAGTGTGTGAGACAGAGAGTGTGAGAGTGTGTGAGAGAGAGAGTGTGTGTGAGAAAGAGAGTGTGTGAGACA
>NW_027310442.1:20000-25000 GCF_047496795.1 Chiloscyllium punctatum
TAGAGAGAGAGTGTGTGAGACAGAGAATGTGAGAGTGTGTGAGAGAGAGAGTGTGTGAGACAGAGAGTGTGAGAGTGTGTGAGAGAGAGAGTGTGTGTGAGAAAGAGAGTGTGTGAGACAGAGAGTGTGAGAGTGTGTGTGTGAGAGAGTGTGTGAGACAGAGAGTGTGAGAGTGTGTGAGAGAGTGTGTGTGTGAGAAAGAGAGAGAGTGTGTGAGACAGAGAATGTGAGAGTGTGTGTGTGAGAGAGAGTGTGTGTGAGACAGAGAGTGTGAGAGTGTGTGTGTGTGAGAGTGTATGTGTGAGAAAGAGAGAGAGTGTGTGAGACAGAGAGTGTGAGAGTGTGTGAGAGAGAGAGAGTGTGTGTGAGACAGAGAGTGTGAGAGTGTGTGTGTGAGAGAGAGAGAGTGTGTGAGACTGAGAGTGTGTGTGAGAGAGAGAGAGTGTGTTTGAGACAGAGAGTGTGAGTGTGTGTGTCTGAGAGAGAGAGAGTGTGTGAGACAGAGAATGTGAGAGTGTGTGTGAGAGAGAGAGAGTGTGTGAGACAGAGAGTGTGAGAGTGTGTGTGAGAGAGAGAGAGAATGTGTGAGAGAGTGTGTGTGTGAGAGAGAGAGTGTGTGAGAAAGAGAGAGAGTGTGTGAGACAGAGAGTGTGAGAGTGTGTGAGAGTGAGAGTGTGTGTGAGAAAGAGAGTGTGTGAGACAGAGAGAGAGAGTGTGTGTGAGAAAGAGAGTGTGTGAGACAGAGAGTGTGAGAGTGTGTGTGTGATAGAGAGAGTGTGTGTGAGAAAGAGAGAAAGTGTGTGAGACAGACAGTGTGAGAGAGAGATTGTGTGTGTGAGAAAGAGAGTGTGAGAGTGTGTGTGAGAAAGAGAGAGAGTGTGTGAGAAAGAGTGTGAGAGTGTGTGTGTGATAGAGAGAGTGTGAGAGTGTGTATGTGAGAGAGAAAGAGTGTGTGAGACAGAGAGTGTGAGAGTGTGTGTGAGAGAGAGTGTGAGAGTGTGTGTGAGACAGAGTGTGTGAGACAGAGAGTGTGAGTGTGTGTGTGAGAGAGAGTGTGAGAGTGTGTGTGTGAGAGAGAGTGTGAGAGTGTGTGTGTGTGAGAGAGAGTGCGTGAGACAGAGAGTGTGAGAGTGTGTGTGTGAGAGAGAGTTTGTGTGTGAGAGAGAAAGTGTGTGAGAGAGTGCTTGTGTGTGTGAGAGAGAGTGTGTGTGAGAGAGAGTGTGTGTGAGAGAGAGAGAGTGTGTTTGAGACAGAGAGTGTGAGTGTGTGTGTCTGAGAGAGAGAGAGTGTGTGAGACAGAATGTGAGAGTGTGTGTGAGAGAGTGCTTGTGTGTGAGAGAGAGTGTGTGTGAGAGAGAGTGTCAGAGAGAGAGTGTGTGTGAGAGTGAGAGAGTGTGTGAGACAGAGAGTGAGAGAGTGTGTGTGTGAGAGAGAGAGAGTGTGTGTGAGAAAGAGAGAGAGTGTGTGAGACAGAATGTGAGAGTGTGTGAGAGAGAGAGTGTGTTTGAGAAAGAGAGTGTGTGAGACAGAGAGTGTGAGAGTGTGTGTGTGATAGAGAGAGAGTGTGTGAGACATAGAATGTGAGAGTGTGTGAGAGAGAGAGTGTGTGTGAGAAAGAGAGTGTGTGAGACAGAGAGTGTGAGAGTGTGTGTGTGATAGAGAGAGAGTGTGTGAGACAGAGAATGTGAGAGTGTGTGAGAGAGAGAGTGTGGGAGACAGAGAGTGTGAGAGTGTGTGAGAGAGAGAGTGTGTGTGAGAAAGAGAGTGTGTGAGACAGAGAGTGTGAGAGTGTGTGAGAGAGTGTGTGTGTGTGAGAAAGAGAGAGAGTGTGTGAGACAGAGAATGTGAGTGTGTGTGTGTGAGAGAGAGTGTGTGTGAGACAGAGTGTGAGAGTGTGTGTGTGTGAGAGTGTATGTGTGAGAAAGAGAGAGAGTGTGTGAGACAGAGAGTGTGAGAGTGTGTGTGTGAGAGAGAGAGTGTGTGAGAGAGAGAGAGTGTGTGAGACAGAGAGTGTGAGAGTGTGTGTGTGTGAGAGAGAGAGTGTGTGAGACTGAGAGTGTGTGTGAGAGAGAGAGAGTGTGTTTGAGAACGAGAGTGTGAGTGTGTGTGTCTGAGAGAGAGAGAGTGTGTGAGACAGAGAATGTGAGAGTGTGTGTGAGAGAGAGAGAGTGTGTGAGACAGAGATTGTGAGAGTGTGTGTGAGAGAGAGAGAGAGTGTGTGAGACAGAGAGTGTGAGAGTGTGTGAGAGAGAGAGTGTGTGTGAGAAAGAGAATGTGTGAGACAGAGAGAGAGAGTGTGTGTGAGAGAGAGAGAGTGTGTGAGACAGAGAGAGAGTGTGTGAGACAGAGAGTGTGAGAGTGTGTGAGAGAGAGAGTGTGTGTGAGAAAGAGTGTGTGAGACAGAGAGAGAGAGTGTGTGTGAGAAAGAGAGTGTGTGAGACAGAGAGTGTGAGAGTGTGTGTGTGATAGAGAGAGTGTGTGTGTGAGAAAGAGAGAAAGTGTGTGAGACAGACAGTGTGAGAGAGAGATTGTGTGTGTGAGAAAGAGTGTGAGAGTGTGTGTGAGAAAGAGAGAGAGTGTGTGAGAAAGAGTGTGAGAGTGTGTGTGTGACAGAGAGAGTGTGAGAGTGTGTATGTGAGAGAGAAAGAGTGTGTGAGACAGAGAGTGTGAGAGTGTGTGTGAGACAGAGAGTGTGTGAGACAGAGTGTGAGTGTGTGTGTGAGAGAGAGTGTGAGAGTGTGTGTGTGAGAGAGAGTGTGAGTGTGTGTGTGTGTGAGAGAGAGAGTGCGTGAGACAGAGAGTGTGAGAGTGTGTGTGTGAGAGAGAGTGTGAGAGTGTGTGTGTGAGAGAGAGAGAGTGTGTGAGACTGAGAGTGTGTGTGAGAGAGAGAGAGTGTGTTTGAGACAGAGAGTGTGTGTGTGTGTCTGAGAGAGAGTGTGTGTGAGAAAGAGAGTGTGTGTGAGAGAGAGAGAGTGTGTGAGACAGAGAGAGAGTGTGTGAGACAGAGAGTGAGAGAGAGTGTGTGTGAGAGAGAGAGAGTGTGTGAGACAGAGAGTGAGAGTGTGTGTGAGAAAGAGAGAAAGTGTGTGAGACAGAGAGTGTGAGTGTGTGTGTGAGAGAGAGTGTGTGTGTGAGAGAGAGAGAGAGTGTGTGAGACAGAGAGTGTGAGAGTGTGTGTGTGAGAGAGAGTGTGTGTGAGAGAGAGAGAGAGTGTGTGAGACAGAGAGTGTGAGAGTGTGTGTGTGAGAGAGAGAGAGTGTGTGAGACTGAGAGTGTGTGTGTGAGAGAGAGTGTGTGTTTGAGACAGAGAGTGTGAGTGTGTGTGTCTGAGAGAGAGAGAGTGTGTGAGACAGAGAATGTGAGGGTGTGTGTGAGAGAGAGAGAGTGTGTGAGACAGAGAGTGTGAGAGTGTGTGTGAGAGAGAGAGAGAGAGTGTGAGAGAGTGTGTGTGTGAGAGAGAGTGTGAGAGAGAGAGAGTGTGTGAGACAGAGAGTGTGAGAGTGTGTGTGTGAGAGAGAGAGTGTGTGAGAAAGAGAGAGAGTGTGTGAGACAGAGAGTGTGAGAGTGTGTGAGAGAGAGAGTGTGTGTGAGAAAGAGAGTGTGTGAGACAGAGAGAGAGAGTGTGTGTGAGAAAGAGAGTGTGTGAGACAGAGAGTGTGAGAGTGTGTGTGTGATAGAGAGAGTGTGTGTGTGAGAAAGAGAGAAAGTGTGTGAGACAGACAGTGTGAGAGAGAGATTGTGTGTGTGAGAAAGAGAGTGTGAGAGTGTGTGTGAGAAAGAGAGAGTGTGTGTGCGAAAGAGAGAGTGTGTGAGACAGAGAGTGTGAGAGTGTGTGTGTGAGAGAGAGAGAGAGTGTGTGAGACAGAGAGTGTGAGAGTGTGTGTGTGAGAGAGAGAGAGTGTGTGAGACTGAGAGTGTGAGTGTGTGTGTCTGAGAGAGAGAGAGTGTGTGAGACAGAGAATGTGAGAGTGTGTGTGAGAGAGAGAGAGTGTGTGAGACAGAGAGTGTGAGAGTGTGTGTGAGAGAGAGAGAGAGTGTGTGAGAGAGTGTGTGTGTGAGAGAGTGTGTGTGTGAGAGAGAGAGAGTGTGTGAGACAGAGAGTGTGAGAGTGTGTGTGTGAGAGAGAGAGTGTGTGAGAAAGAGAGAGAGAGTGTGTGAGAGAGAGAGAGTGTGTTTGAGACAGAGAGTGTGAGTGTGTGTGTCTGAGAGAGAGAGAGTGTGTGAGACAGAGAATGTGAGAGTGTGTGTGAGAGAGAGAGAGTGTGTGAGACAGAGAGTGTGAGAGTGTGTGTGAGAGAGAGAGAGAGTGTGTGAGAGAGTGTGTGTGTGAGAGAGTGTGTGTGTGAGAGAGAGAGAGTGTGTGAGACAGAGAGTGTGAGAGTGTGTGAGAAAGAGAGAGAGAGTGTGTGAGAAAGAGAGAGAGAGTGTGTGAGACAGAGAGTGTGAGAGTGTGTGAGAGAGAGAGTGTGTGTGAGAAAGAGAGTGTGTGAGACAGAGAGAGAGAGTGTGTGTGAGAAAGAGAGTGTGTGAGACAGAGAGTGTGAGAGTGTGTATGAGAGAGAGAGAGTGTGTGTGTGAGAAAGAGAGAAAGTGTGTGAGACAGACAGTGTGAGAGTGTGTGTGAGAAAGAGAGAGAGTGTGTGAGAAAGAGTGTGAGAGTGTGTGTGTGATAGAGAGAGTGTGAGAGTGTGTATGTGAGAGAGAAAGAGTGTGTGAGACAGAGAGTGTGAGAGTGTGTGTGAGACAGAGAGTGTGTGAGACAGAGAGTGTGAGTGTGTGTGTGAGAGTGTGAGAGTGTGTGTGTGAGAGAGAGTGTGAGAGTGTGTGTGTGTGTGAGAGAGAGTGTGTGAGACAGAGAGTGTGAGAGTGTGTGTGTGTGTGAGAGAGAGTGTGTGAGACAGAGAGTGTGAGAGTGTGTGTGTGAGAGAGAGTGTGAGAGTGTGTGTGTGAGAGAGAGAGAGTGTGTGAGACTGAGAGTGTGTGTGTGAGAGAGAGAGTGT
>NW_027310442.1:35000-40000 GCF_047496795.1 Chiloscyllium punctatum
GTGAGAGAGAGAGAGTGTGTTTGAGACAGAGAGTGTGTGTGTGTGTCTGAGAGAGAGTGTGTGTGAGAGAGAGAGTGTGTGTGAGAGAGAGAGTGTGTGTGAGAGAGAGAGTGTGTGTGAGAGAGAGAGTGTGTGTGAGACAGAGAGAGAGTGTGTGAGACAGAGAGTGAGAGAGAGTGTGTGTGAGAGAGAGTGTGTGTGAGAAAGAGAGAAAGTGTGTGAGACAGAGAGTGTGAGAGTGTGTGAGAAAGAGAGAAAGTGTGTGAGACAGAGAGTGTGAGAGTGTGTGTGAGAGAGAGAGAGAGTGTGTGAGAGAGAGAGAGAGAAAGTGTGTGAGACAGAGAATGTGAGAGTGTGTGTGTGAGAGAGAGAGAGTATGTGAGACAGAGAGTGTGAGAGTGTGTGTGTGAGAGGGAGAGAGTGTGTGAGAGAGAGTGTGTGTGAGAGAGAGAGAGTGTGTGAGAAAGAGAGAGAGTGTGTGAGACAGAGAATGTGAGAGTGTGTGTGTGAGAGAGAGTGTGTGTGAGAAAGAGAGAAAGTGTGTGAGACAGAGAGTGTGAGAGTGTGTGAGAAAGAGAGAAAGTGTGTGAGACAGAGTGTGAGAGTGTGTGTGTGAGAGAGAGAGAGTATGTGAGACAGAGAGTGTGAGAGTGTGTGTGTGAGAGGGAGAGAGTGTGTGAGAGAGTGTGTGTGTGTGAGAGAGAGTGTATGTGTGAGAAAGAGAGAGAGTGTGTGAGACAGAGAATGTGAGAGTGTGTGTGTGAGAGAGAGTGTGTGTGAGAAAGAGAGAAAGTGTGTGAGACAGAGAGTGTGAGAGTGTGTGAGAAAGAGAGAAAGTGTGTGAGACAGAGTGTGAGAGTGTGTGTGAGAGAGAGAGAGAGTGTGTGAGAGAGAGAGAGAGAGAGTGTGTGAGACAGAGAATGTGAGAGTGTGTGTGTGAGAGAGAGAGAGTATGTGAGACAGAGAGTGTGAGAGTGTGTGTGTGAGAGGGAGAGAGTGTGTGAGAGAGAGTGTGTGTGAGAGAGAGAGAGTGTGTGAGAAAGAGAGAGAGTGTGTGAGAGAGTGTGTGAGAGTGTGTGTGTGTGAGAGAGAGTGTATGTGTGAGAAAGAGAGAGAGTGTGTGAGACAGAGAATGTGAGAGTGTGTGTGTGTGAGAGAGTGTGTGTGTGAGAAAGAGAGAGAGTGTGTGAGACAGAGAATGTGAGAGTGTGTGTGTGAGAGAGAGAGAGTATGTGAGACAGAGAGTGAAAGAGTGTGAGAGTGTGTGTGTGAGAGAGAGAGAGTGTGTGAGAGAGAGTGTGTGTGAGAGAGAGAGAGTGTGTGAGAAAGAGAGAGAGTGTGTGAGAGAGTGTGTGAGAGTGTGTGTGTGTGAGAGAGAGTGTATGTGTGAGAAAGAGAGAGAGTGTGTGAGACAGAGAGTGAGAGAGAGAGAGTGTGTGAGACAGAGAGTGTGAGAGTGTGTGTGAGAGAGAGAGAGTGTGTGAGAGAGAGAGAGAGTGTGTGAGACAGAGAGTGTGAGAGTGTCTGTGAGAGAGAGAGAGAGTGTGTGAGAGAGAGTGTGTGAGAGAGAGAGTGTGTGTGAGAGAGAGAGAGTGTGTGAGAAAGAGAGTGTGAGAGTGTGTGTGTGTGAGTGTGTGTGTGAGAAAGAGAGAGAGTGTGTGAGACAGAGAATGTGAGAGTGTGTGTGTGAGAGAGAGAGTGTGTGAGAGAGAGAGAGAGTGTGTGAGACAGAGAGTGTGAGAGTGTGTGTGTGTGAGAGAGAGAGAGTGTGTGAGAGAGAGTTTGTGTGTGAGAGAGAAAGTGTGTGAGAGAGTGCTTGTGTGTGTGAGAGAGAGTGCTTGTGTGTGAGAGAGAGTGTGTGTGAGAGAGAGTGTCAGAGAGAGAGTGTGTGTGAGAGAGAGAGAGTGTGTGAGACAGAGAGTGAGAGAGTGTGTGTGTGAGAGAGAGAGAGTGTGTGTGTGAGAGAGAGAGAGTGTGTGTGAGAAAGAGAGAGAGTGTGTGAGACGGAATGTGAGAGTGTGTGAGAGAGAGAGTGTGTTTGAGAAAGAGAGTGTGTGAGACAGAGAGTGTGAGAGTGTGTGTGATAGAGAGAGAGTGTGTGAGACATAGAATGTGAGAGTGTGTGAGAGAGAGAGTGTGTGTGAGAAAGAGAGTGTGTGAGACAGAGAGTGTGAGAGTGTGTGTGTGATAGAGAGAGAGTGTGTGAGACAGAGAATGTGAGAGTGTGTGAGAGAGAGAGTGTGGGAGACAGAGAGTGTGAGAGTGTGTGAGAGAGAGAGTGTGTGTGAGAAAGAGAGTGTGTGAGACAGAGAGTGTGAGAGTGTGTGTGTGAGAGAGTGTGTGAGACAGAGAGTGTGAGAGTGTGTGAGAGAGTGTGTGTGTGTGAGAAAGAGAGAGAGTGTGTGAGACAGAGAATGTGAGTGTGTGTGTCTAAGAGAGAGTGTGTGTGAGACAGAGTGTGAGAGTGTGTGTGTGTGAGAAAGAGAGTGTGTGAGACAGAGAGAGAGAGTGTGTGTGAGAAAGAGAGTGTGTGAGACAGAGAGTGTGAGAGTGTGTGTGTGATAGAGAGAGTGTGTGTGAGAAAGAGAGAAAGTGTGTGAGACAGACAGTGTGAGAGAGAGATTGTGTGTGTGAGAAAGAGAGTGTGAGAGTGTGTGTGAGAAAGAGAGAGAGTGTGTGAGAAAGAGTGTGAGAGTGTGTGTGTGATAGAGAGAGTGTGAGAGTGTGTATGTGAGAGAGAAAGAGTGTGTGAGACAGAGAGTGTGAGAGTGTGTGTGAGACAGAGAGTGTGTGAGACAGAGAGTGTGAGTGTGTGTGTGAGAGAGAGTGTGAGAGTGTGTGTGTGAGAGAGAGTGTGAGAGTGTGTGTGTGTGAGAGAGAGAGTGTGTGAGACAGAGAGTGTGAGAGTGTGTGTGTGAGAGAGAGTGTGAGAGTGTGTGTGAGAGAGAGAGAGTGTGTGAGACTGAGAGTGTGTGTGAGAGAGAGAGAGTGTGTTTGAGACAGAGAGTGTGTGTGTGTGTCTGAGAGAGAGTGTGTGTGAGAGAGAGAGTGTGTGTGAGAGAGAGAGTGTGTGTGAGACAGAGAGAGAGTGTGTGAGACAGAGAGTGAGAGAGAGTGTGTGTGAGAGAGAGAGAGTGTGTGAGACAGAGAGTGTGAGAGTGTGTGTGTGAGAGAGAGTGTGTGTGAGAAAGAGAGAAAGTGTGTGAGACAGAGAGTGTGAGAGTGTGTGAGAAAGAGAGAAAGTGTGTGAGACAGAGAGTGAGAGTGTGTGTGAGAGAGAGAGAGAGTGTGTGAGAGAGAGAGAGAGAGTGTGTGAGACAGAGAATGTGAGAGTGTGTGTGTGAGAGAGAGAGAGTATGTGAGACAGAGAGTGTGAGAGTGTGAGAGTGTGTGTGTGAGAGGGAGAGAGTGTGTGAGAGAGAGTGTGTGTGAGAGAGAGAGAGTGTGTGAGAAAGAGAGAGAGTGTGTGAGAGAGTGTGTGAGAGTGTGTGTGTGTGAGAGAGAGTGTATGTGTGAGAAAGAGAGAGAGTGTGTGAGACAGAGAATGTGAGAGTGTGTGTGTGTGAGAGAGTGTGTGTGTGAGAAAGAGAGAGAGTGTGTGAGACAGAGAATGTGAGAGTGTGTGTGTGAAAGAGGGAGAGTATGTGAGACAGAGAGTGAAAGAGTGTGAGAGTGTGTGTGTGAGAGAGAGAGAGTGTGTGAGAGAGAGTGTGTGTGAGAGAGAGAGAGAGTGTGTGAGAGAGTGTGTGAGAGTGTGTGTGTGTGTGAGAGAGTGTATGTGTGAGAAAGAGAGAGAGTGTGTGAGACAGAGAGTGAGAGAGAGAGAGTGTGTGAGACAGAGAGTGTGAGAGTGTGTGTGAGAGAGAGAGAGTGTGTGAGAGAGAGAGAGAGTGTGAGACAGAGAGTGAGAGAGTGTGTGTGTGAGAGAGAGTGTGTGTGAGAGAGAGAGTGTGTGTGAGAGAGAGAGAGTGTGTGAGAAAGAGAGTGTGAGAGTGTGTGTGTGTGAGTGTGTGTGTGAGAAAGAGAGAGAGTGTGTGAGACAGAGAATGTGAGAGTGTGTGTGTGAGAGAGAGAGTGTGTGAGAGAGAGAGAGAGTGTGTGAGACAGAGAGTGTGAGAGTGTGTGTGTGTGAGAGAGAGAGAGTGTGTGAGAGAGAGTTTGTGTGTGAGAGAGAAAGTGTGTGAGAGAGTGCTTGTGTGTGTGAGAGAGAGTGTGTGTGAGAGAGAGTGCTTGTGTGTGAGAGAGAGTGTGTGTGAGAGAGAGTGTCAGAGAGAGAGTGTGTGTGAGAGAGAGAGAGTGTGTGAGACAGAGAGTGAGAGAGTGTGTGTGTGAGAGAGAGAGAGTGTGTGTGAGAAAGAGAGAGAGTGTGTGAGACAGAATGTGAGAGTGTGTGAGAGAGAGAGTGTGTTTGAGAAAGAGAGTGTGTGAGACAGAGAGTGTGAGAGTGTGTGTGTGATAGAGAGAGAGTGTGTGAGACATAGAATGTGAGAGTGTGTGAGAGAGAGAGTGTGTGTGAGAAAGAGAGTGTGTGAGACAGAGAGTGTGAGAGTGTGTGTGTGATAGAGAGAGAGTGTGTGAGACAGAGAATGTGAGAGTGTGTGTGAGAGAGAGTGTGGGAGACAGAGAGTGTGAGAGTGTGTGAGAGAGAGAGTGTGTGTGAGAGAGAGAGTGTGGGAGACAGAGAGTGTGAGAGTGTGTGAGAGAGAGAGTGTGTGTGAGAAAGAGAGTGTGTGAGACAGAGAGTGTGAGAGTGTGTGTGTGAGAGAGTGTGTGAGACAGAGAGTGTGAGAGTGTGTGAGAGAGTGTGTGTGTGTGAGAAAGAGAGAGAGTGTGTGAGACAGAGAATGTGAGTGTGTGTGTGTGAGAGAGAGTGTGTGTGTGTGAGAGTGTATGTGTGAGAAAGAGAGAGAGTGTGTGAGACAGAGAGTGTGAGAGTGTGTGTGTGAGAGAGAGAGTGTGTGAGAGAGAGAGAGTGTGTGAGACAGAGAGTGTGAGAGTGT
>NW_027310443.1:0-2500 GCF_047496795.1 Chiloscyllium punctatum
TCAGTAACCAGACAAACTGCGAAAAATGTTTAAAAAGAAGAAGTCAGTAACCAGAAAAACTTAGAAAAATGTTTAAAAAGAAGAAATGAGTAACCAGAAAAACTTAGAAAAATGTTTAAAAAGAAGAAATCAGTAACCAGAAAAACTTAGAAAAATGTTAAAAAGAAGAAGTGAGTAACCAGGAAAACTTAGAAAAATGTTTAAAAAGAAGAAATGAGTAACCAGAAAAACTTAGAAAATGTTTAAAAAGAAGAAATCAGTAACCAGAAAAACTTAGAAAAATGTTTAAAAAGAAGAAATGAGTAACCAGAAAAACTTAGAAAAATGTTTAAAAAGAAGAAATCAGTAACCAGAAAAACGGCGAAAAATGTTTAAAAAGAAGAAATCAGTAACCAGAAAAAACGGCGAAAAATGTTTAAAAAAGAAGAAATCAGTAACCAGAAAAACTTAGAAAAATGTTTAAAAAGAAGAAGTGAGTAACCAGAAAAACTTAGAAAAATGTTTAAAAAGAAGAAATGAGTAACCAGAAAAACTTAGAAAAATGTTTAAAAAGAAGAAATCAGTAACCAGAAAAACTTAGAAAAATGTTTAAAAAGAAGAAATGAGTAACCAGAAAAACGGCGAAAAATGTTTAAAAAGAAGAAATCAGTAACCAGAAAACGGCGAAAAATGTTTAAAAAGAAGAAATCAGTAACCAGACAAACTGCGAAAAATGTTTAAAAAGAAGAAATCAGTAACCAGAAAAACTTAGAAAAATGTTTAAAAAGAAGAAATCAGTAACCAGGAAAACTTGGAAAAAAACACTTAGAAAAATTTTCAGCAAAGTGTGAAAAATATTCTAAGTGTCAGCGGAGGAAAATGCTGCAGCATCGGGAAAGATTCGCAAACTTACACCGAACATGTGCTCCGAAGTGCCGGAGGAATTGGGTGAATTGAGCCCGGCAAATGGCCAGCTGTCGTTTTGTGCCTGCAGCCCGAAAACTTTAACTTTGTCTGTCGCGGAAGTCCGGACCGAGAAAAATCCAAACGGTTTTGACCGGACCGAGTTCCAGACCGATGCAGTCAAATTTGGAATTCAGACCCATTCAGTGCCACTTGTAGTTTTTCCGCAGTGAGGTTGGCGGGGTACCCGGAGATATATGGGAACACGATTTTTAGAACAAAATGGCGGCGCGGGACCGTTCTGAAAGGCATCCGAAAAACGGTTCCACGGGCATAGCACTTTAATGACAGGTATGAGTGCATGCCGGAGAGCTCTTGGAAGTCGAATTTTTGACACTTTGTCAATTTTTTGACAGATTTGACAAACTCTTTCTGTCTGTTCTAAGAGTCAGTCAGAGACTTGTGCGGCGGTCTTTTGACACTATTGGAGGGCGGGCAAACCCCACGTTGACTCCGGCCGTCCCTCCACAGGCGCTCGTGTCCAAAATGAAGGCGAGAGACGCGAGTGGCCTGGTTCCCTTGGGTGTTGCCAAGAAGGCTGCGGGCTGACCGTTGCCTGAGCACTCCCTAAAGCCTCTTGTGATGAGAGCAGACCTCGCCTGCCGCACGACCGGCTCTGGGAGTCGTTGGGCCGCTATTTGTGAATAGTCTGGTCCTCCTCTGCCACCCGGACAAGCGCGATGGCTCTGCCGCCCTGCGGTGCTCGTCACCCAGGTTTGGGGAACACGATACTCGTAACAAAAATAAAAGGCGGCTCGGGACCTGCAGGCGAAAGGGGTCCCGTGGTGCTAAGCACGTCGACTTCGGGTCTCGGTGCAAGCCGGAGAGCTCACGGAAGTCTAAAGTTTTCGGCACGTGGTCGAATCTTTTCAAAGGCTTACCCGGCTCTTTCCGTCCATTCTGAGAGTAAGTCAGAGGCCGGTGCGGAGGTCTCTTGACAATCGGAGGGGGTGGTGGCCCTCCGCAGGCGCTCGTGTCGAAAATGAAGGCGAGAGACGCGAGTGGCCTGGTTCCCCTGGGTGTTGCCAGGAAGGCTGCGGGCTGACCCTTGCCTGAGCACTCCCTAAAGCCTCTTGTGATGAGAGCAGACCTCGCGCGCCGCACGACCGGCTCTGGGAGTCGTTGGGCCGCTATCTGTGAATAGTCTGGTCCTCCTCTGCCACCCGGCCAAGTGCGATGGCTCTGCCGCCCTGCGGTGCTCGTCACGCAGGTATGGGGCACACGATGCTCGTAACAGCAAATAAAGGCGGCTCGGGACCTGCAGGCGAAAGGGGTCCCGTGGTGCTTAGCACGTCGACTTCGGGTCTCGGTGCAAGCCGGAGAGCTCACGGAAGTCTAAAGTTTTCGGCACGTGGTCGAATCTTTTGAAAGGCTTACCCGGCTCTTTCCGTCCATTCTGAGAGTCAGTCAGAGGCCGGTGCGGCGGTCTATTGACGACCGGAGGCTCCCATGGGTGTTGCGATGAGGGTGGAGGGCACAGAACCTTGCCTTAGCACTCCCTAATAAAGCCTCTTGTGAAGAGAGCAGACCTCGCGCGCCGCACGACCGGCTCTGGGAG
>NW_027310443.1:17500-32500 GCF_047496795.1 Chiloscyllium punctatum
AGAATATTTTCGGGTTGGTACAAATCAGTAACCACTGACACTTAGAATATTTTCGAGTTGGTATAAATCAGTAACCACTGACACTTAGAATTTTTTCGAGTTGGTATAAATCAGTAACCACTGACACTTAGAATATTTTCGGGTTGGTATAAATCAGTAACCACCGACACTTAGAATATTTTCGGGTTGGTATAAATCAGTAACCACTGACACTTAGAATTTTTTCGGGTCGGTACAAATCAGTAACCACTGACACTTAGAATATTTTCGGGTTGGTATAAATCAGTAACCACCGACACTTAGAATATTTTCGAGTTGGTATAAATCAGTAACCACTGACACTTAGAATATTTTCGAGTTGGTATAAATCAGTAACCACTGACACTTAGAATATTTTCGGGTTGGTATAAATCAGTAACCACCGACACTTAGAATTTTTTCGGGTCGGTATAAATCAGTAACCACTGACACTTAGAATTTTTTCGAGTTGGTATAAATCAGTAACCACTGACACTTAGAATATTTTCGGGTTGGTATAAATCAGTAACCACTGACACTTAGAATTTTTTCGACTTGGTATAAATCAGTAACCACTGACACTTAGAATTTTTTCGGGTTGGTATAAATCAGTAACCACTGACACTTAGAATATTTTCGGGTCGGTACAAATCAGTAACCACTGACACTTAGAATATTTTCGGGTTGGTATAAATCAGTAACCACTGACACTTAGAATTTTTTCGAGTTGGTATAAATCAGTAACCACTGACACTTAGAATTTTTTCGGGTTGGTATAAATCAGTAACCACCGACACTTAGAATATTTTCGGGTTGGTATAAATCAGTAACCACCGACACTTAGAATTTTTTCGGCTCAGTAGAAATCAGTAACCAAGCGCATTTTTGAATTGGTTACTGATTTCTCCGTTCGAGTTGCGGCTGCGGTTGGCTTCAAATAGTGGTGGGGGCTTAATTATCGCCGAGGGGAGCATGTCCCGGTGGTGTGGCCGAGGATGGAGTGCCTTTTGAAGGGGGTGTTTCTGAATTTGGACCCTTTTTGAGTTGCATGGCCGGATGGGTGTGGTTTTGAAGGGTGTGTCTGTCTGGAGTGGCACCGGCGTTGGTGTGAGGCTGAGGGTGGGCGTTCGGTTCCTGGTTAGGGATAGGGAAAGGGTGAGACTTAGCTTTAGTGCTCGTGCCCCCGATTTTGGTAATGTTTGACGTCAATTTTCCAAGGAGGCGAATGCAAGGCTTCAGAGGGACTTTGAGTGTTCGGGGGCGGGGTAGCTCAGCCGGATTTGCCCCGGCGGTTCTGCGGACGGTGTTGACTTCGAGGGCGGACCGGCCCCCGTGTTCAGTCCGAATATCGTGCATTGTTAACGGCGGGAAGTGTTCCAAAAGGGAATGGGATTGAATGTGACTGCTGAAGCCGACTTTGAGACCTGTAACGCGGGTAGCTCAGCCGGATTTGACCCGGCGGTTCTGGCGACGGTCTCGCCTTCGAGGGGGGAGCGCCCCGCGTGTTCAGGCCGAATTTTGTGCATTTCCATCGGCGGGAAGAGGTCCAAACGGGAATGGGATTGAATGTGACTGCTGAAGCCGACATTGAGACCTCTAACGCGGGTAGCTCGGCAGGATTTGACCCGGCGGTTCTGCCGAAGGTCTCACCTTCGAGGGGGGAGCGTCCCGCGTGTTCAGGCCGAATATCGTGCATTGTTAACGGCGGGAAGTGTTCCAAAAGGGAATGGGATTGAATGTGACTGCTGAAGCCGACATTGAGACCTCTAACGCGGGTAGCTCGGCCGGATTTGACCCGGCGGTTCTGGCGACGGTCTCGCCTTCGAGGGGGGAGCGTCCCGCGTGTTCAGGCCGAATTTTGTGCATTTCCATCGGCGGGAAGAGGTCCAAACGGGAATGGGATTGAATGTGACTGCTGAAGCCGACATTGAGACCTCTAACGCGGGTAGCTCGGCCGGATTTGACCCGGCGGTTCTGCCGAAGGTCTCACCTTCGAGGGGGGAGCCTCCCGCGTGTTCAGGCCGAATTTTGTGCATTTCCATCGGCGGGAAGAGGTCCAAACGGGAATGGGATTGAATGTGACTGCTGAAGCCGACATTGAGACCTCTAACGCGGGTAGCTCGGCCGGATTTGACCCGGCGGTTCTGCCGAAGGTCTCACCTTCGAGGGGGGAGCGCCCACCGTGTACAGGCCGATTTTCATGCATTTCCAACCGTGGGAAGGGGTCCGAAAGGGGATGGGGGTGAACGTGACTGCTCAACCCGACTTTGAGACCTGTAACGCGGGTAGCTCAGCCGGATTTGACCCGGCGGTTCTGGCGACGGTCTCGCCTTCGAGGGGGGAGCGTCCCGCGTGTTCAGGCCGAATTTTGTGCATTTCCATCGGCGGGAAGAGGTCCAAACGGGAATGGGATTGAATGTGACTGCTGAAGCCGACATTGAGACCTCTAACGCGGGTAGCTCGGCAGGATTTGACCCGGCGGTTCTGCCGAAGGTCTCACCTTCGAGGGGGGAGCGCCCACCGTGTACAGGCCGATTTTCATGCATTTCCAACCGTGGGAAGGGGGCCGAAAGGGGATGGGGGTGAATGTGACTGCTCAACCCGACTTTGAGGCATCTAACCCGGGTAGCTCAGCCGGGTTTGACCCGGCGGTTCTGCCGACGGCCTCGCCTTCGAGGGGGGAGCGTCCCCCGTGTACAGGCCGATTTTCATGCATTTCGAACCGTGGGAAGTGGCCCAAAAGGGGATGGGAGTGAATGTGACTGCTCAACCCGACTTTGGCGCTTCCGAGCCGGGTAGCTCAGCCGGGTTTGACCCGGCGGTTCTGCCGACGGTCTCGTCTTCGAGGCGGGTGCCTCCCCCGTGTACAGGCCGATTTTCATGCATTTCGTACCGTGGGAAGTGGTCCAAAAGGGAATGGGGGTGGACGTGACTGCTCATACCGACATCGAGACTTGTAAGCCGTGTAGCTCGGCCGGGTTTGATCCGGCGGGTCTGCCGACGGTCTCGTCTTCGAGAGGGGGGCCTCCCCCGTGTACAGGCCGATTTTCGTGCATTTCCAACGGTGGGAAGAGGTTCAAAAGGGGATGGGGGTGAATGTGACTGCTCAACCCGACTCTGAGGCTTCTAACCCGGGTAGCCCGGCCGGGTTTGACCCGGCGGTTCTGCCGTCGGTCTCGCCTTCGAGGGCGGAGCCTCCCCCGTGTACAGGCCGATTTTCGTGCATTTCAAACCGTGGGAAGCGGTCCAAAAGGGGATGGGAGTGAATGTGACTGCTCATACCGACCTTGGCGCTTCCGACCCGGGTAGCTCAGCCGGGTTTGACCCGGCGGTTCTGCCGACGGTCTCGTCTTCGAGGCGGGTGCCTCCCCCGTGTACAGGCCGATTTTCATGCATTTCGTACCGTGGGAAGTGGTCCAAAAGGGAATGGGGGTGAATGTGACTGCTCAACCCGACTCTGAGGCTTCTAACCCGGGTAGCTCGGCCGGGTTTGACCCGGCGGTTCTGCCGTCGGTCTCGCCTTCGAGAGGGGCGCCTCCCCCGTGTACAGGCCGATTTTCGTGCATTTCCAACGGTGGGAAGAGGTTCAAAAGGGGATGGGGGTGAATGTGACTGCTCAACCCGACTCTGAGGCTTCTAACCCGGGTAGCCCGGCCGGGTTTGACCCGGCGGTTCTGCCGTCGGTCTCGCCTTCGAGGGCGGAGCCTCCCCCGTGTACAGGCCGATTTTCGTGCATTTCAAACCGTGGGAAGCGGTCCAAAAGGGGATGGGAGTGAATGTGACTGCTCATACCGACCTTGGCGCTTCCGACCCGGGTAGCTCAGCCGGGTTTGACCCGGCGGTTCTGCCGACGGTCTCGCCTTCGAGGGGGGAGCGTCCCCCGTGTTCAGGCCGAATTTTGTGCATTTCGAACCGTGGGAAGTTGCCCAAAAGTCGATGGGAGTGAATGTGACTGCTCAACCCGACTTTGGCGCTTCCGAGCCGGGTAGCTCAGCCGGGTTTGACCCGGCGGTTCTGCCGACGGTCTCGTCTTCGAGGCGGGTGCCTCCCCCGTGTACAGGCCGATTTTCATGCATTTCGTACCGTGGGAAGTGGTCCAAAAGGGAATAGGGGTGGACGTGACTGCTCATACCGACATTGAGACTTGTAAGCCGTGTAGCTCGGCCGGGTTTGATCCGGCGGGTCTGCCGACGGTCTCGTCTTCGAGGCGGGTGCCTCCCCCGTGTACAGGCCGATTTTCGTGCATTTCGAACCGTGGGAAGTGGTCCAAAAGGGGATGGGGGTGGACGTGACTGCTCAACCCGACTTTGAGGCTTCTAACCCGGGTAGCTCGGCCGGGTTTGACCCGTCGATTCTGCCGATGGTCTCGTTTTGGAGGGGGGAGCCTCCCCCGTGTTCAGTCCGATTTTCGTGCATTTCGAACCGTGGGAAGTGGCCCAAAAGGGGATGGGAGTGAATGTGACTGCTCATACCGACTTTGGCGCTTCCGAGCCTGGTAGCTCAGCCGGGTTTGATCCGGCGGTTCTGCCGACGGTCTCGTCTTCGAGGCGGCTCCCTCCCCCGTGTACAGGCCGATTTTCATGCATTTGCAACGGTGGGAAGTTGCCCAAAAGGGGATGGGAGTGAATGTGACTGCTCAACCCGACTTTGGCGCTTCCGAGCCTGGTAGCTCAGCCGGGTTTGAACCGGCGGTTCTGCCGACGGTCTCGTCTTCGAGGCGGCTCCCTCCCCCGTGTACAGGCCGATTTTCGTGCATTTCGAACCGTGGGAAGTGGTCCAAAAGGGAATGGGGGTGGACGTGACTGCTCAACCCGACTCTGAGGCTTCTAACCCGGGTAGCTCGGCCGGGTTTGATCCGGCGGTTCTGCCGACGGTCTCGTCTTCGAGGCCGGTGCCTCCCCCGTGTACAGGCCGATTTTCGTGCATTTCCAACGGTGGGAAGTGGTCCAAAAGGGAATGGGGGTGGACGTGTCTGCTCATACCGACTTTGAGACTTGTAAGCCGGGTAGCTCAGCCGGGTTTGTTCCGGCGGTTCTGCCGACGGTCTCGTCATCGAGGGGGGAGCCTCCCCCGTGTCCAGGCCGATTTTCATGCATTTCCAACCGTGGGAAGTGGTCCAAAAGGGAATGGGGGTGAATGTGACTGCTCATACCGACTTTGAGACTTTTAAGCCGGGTAGCTCAGCCGGGTTTGACCCGGCGGTTCTGCCGACGGTCTCGCCTTCGAGGGGGGAGCGTCCCCCGTGTTCAGGCCGAATTTTGTGCATTTCGAACCGTGGGAAGTTGCCCAAAAGTCGATGGGAGTGAATGTGACTGCTCAACCCGACTTTGAGACTTGTAAGCCGGGTAGCTCAGCCGGGTTTGACCCGGCGGTTCTGCCGACGGTCTCGTCTTCGAGGCGGGTGCCTCCCCCGTGTACAGGCCGATTTTCATGCATTTCGTACCGTGGGAAGCGGTCCAAAAGGGGATGGGAGTGAACGTGACTGCTCATACCGACTTTGGCGCTTCCGAGCCGGGTAGCTCAGCCGGGTTTGACCCGGCGGGTCTGCCGACGGTCTCGCCTTCGAGGGGGGAGCGTCCCCCGTGTTCAGGCCGAATCTTGTGCATTTCGAACCGTGGGAAGTTGCCCAAAAGTCGATGGGAGTGAATGTGACTGCTCAACCCGACTTTGAGACTTGTAAGCCGGGTAGCTCAGCCGGGTTTGACCCGGCGGTTCTGCCGATGGTCTCGTCTTCGAGGCCGGTGCCTCCCCCGTGTACAGGCCGATTTTCGTGCATTTCCAACGGTGGGAAGTGGTCCAAAAGGGAATGGGGGTGGACGTGTCTGCTCATACCGACTTTGAGACTTGTAAGCCGGGTAGCTCAGCCGGGTTTGTTCCGGCGGTTCTGCCGACGGTCTCGTCATCGAGGGGGGAGCCTCCCCCGTGTCCAGGCCGATTTTCATGCATTTCCAACCGTGGGAAGTGGTCCAAAAGGGAATGGGGGTGAATGTGACTGCTCATACCGACTTTGAGACTTTTAAGCCGGGTAGCTCGGCCGGGTTTGACCCGGCGGTTCTGCCGACGGTCTCGTCTTCGAGGCGGGTGCCTCCCCCGTGTACAGGCCGATTTTCGTGCATTTCGAACCGTGGGAAGTGGTCTAAAAGTCGATGGGAGTGAACGTGACTGCTCAACCCGACTTTGAGACTTGTAAGCCGGGTAGCTCAGCCAGGTTTGACCCGGCGGTTCTGCCGACGGTCTCGCCTTCGAGGGCGGACCCTCCCCCGTGTACAGGCCGGTTTTCGTGCATTTCGAACCGTGGGAAGTGATCCAAAAGGGAATGGGGGTGAACGTGACTGCCCAACCCGGCTTTGAGACTTGTAAGCCGGGTAGCTCAGCCGGGTTGGACCCGGCGGTTCTGCCGACGGTCTCGACTTCGAGGCGGGTGCCTCCCCCGTGTACAGGCCGATTTTCATGCATTTGCAACGGTGGGAAGTTGCCCAAAAGTCGATGGGAGTGAATGTGACTGCTCAACCCGACTTCGAGACTTGTAAGCCGGGTAGCTCAGCCGGGTTTGACCCGGCGGTTCTGCCGACGGTCTCGCCTTCGAGGGGGGAGCCTCCCCCGTGTACAGGCCGATTTTCGTGCATTTCCAACGGTGGGAACAGGTTCAAAAGGGGATGGGAGTGATTGTGACTGCTCAACCCGACTCTAGGGCTTCTAACCCGGGTAGCCCGGCCGGGTTTGACCCGGCGGTTCTGCCGACGGTCTCGTCTTCGAGGCGGGTGCCTCCCCCGTATACAGGCCGATTTTCATGCATTTCGAACCGTGGGAAGTGGTCCAAAAGGGAATGGGGGTGGACGTGTCTGCTCATACCGACTTTGAGACTTGTAAGCCGGGTAGCTCAGCCGGGTTTGATCCGGCGGTTCTGCCGACGGTCTCGCCTTCGAGGGGGGAGCCTCCCCCGTGTTCAGTCCGATTTCCATGCATTTCCAACCGTGGGAAGTTGCCCAAAAGGGGATGGGAGTGAATGTGACTGCTCAACCCGACTTTGGCGCTTCCGAGCCGGGTAGCTCAGCCGGGTTTGACCCGGCGGTTCTGCCGACGGTCTCGTCTTCGAGGCGGGTGCCTCCCCCGTATACAGGCCGATTTTCATGCATTTCGAACCGTGGGAAGTGGTCCAAAAGGGAATGGGGGTGGACGTGTCTGCTCATACCGACTTTGAGACTTGTAAGCCGGGTAGCTCAGCCGGGTTTGATCCGGCGGTTCTGCCGACGGTCTCGCCTTCGAGGGGGGAGCCTCCCCCGTGTTCAGTCCGATTTCCATGCATTTCCAACCGTGGGAAGTTGCCCAAAAGGGGATGGGAGTGAATGTGACTGCTCAACCCGACTTTGGCGCTTCCGAGCCGGGTAGCTCAGCCGGGTTTGACCCGGCGGTTCTGCCGACGGTCTCGTCTTCGAGGCGGGTGCCTCCCCCGTGTACAGGCCGATTTTCATGCATTTGGAACCGTGGGAAGTGGTCCAAAAGGGAATGGGGGTGGACGTGACTGCTCATACCGACTTTGAGACTTGTAAGCCGGGTAGCTCAGCCGGGTTTGACCCGGCGGTTCTGCCGACGGTCTCGCCTTCGAGGGGGGAGCCTCCCCCGTGTTCAGTCCGATTTTCGTGCATTTCCCACGGTGGGAAATGGTATCTTTCATTACGGGGACAAGGGTCTGAAGCGGTGAAGTCAGTAACCGGCATAGTTAAGGAAAGGGTTCGAATTTTCTCAACAGTACGAAAAAAGTGAGCAGGGAAGCTAGAGAAGGTGTCAGTGAGTCCCAAACGAGTGAACCGCAAAACTTAGGGAAATGCCCGAAAGCGTTTTAAAGGGTGAAATCGGGAACGAGGAAATGATCGGAAAGTGCCTGAAAGTGCTAAATGAGTAAACAGAAAAACGAAGAAAAATGTTTGAAAAGAAGAAGTGAGTAACCAGGAAAACTTAGAAAAATGTTCAAAACGAAGAAATCAGTAACCAGGAAAACTTAGAAAAATGATCAAAAAGAAGAAATGAGTAACCAGGAAAACTTAGAAAAATGTTTAAAAAGAAGAAATCAGTAACCAGGAAAACTTAGGAAAATGTTTAAAAAGAAGAAATCAGTAACCAGAAAAACTGCGAAAAATGTTTAAAAAGAAGAAATGAGTAACCAGAAAAACTTAGAAAAATGTTTAAAAAGAAGAAATCAGTAACCAGGAAAACTTAGAAAAATGTTTAAAAAGAAGAAATCAGTAACCAGGAAAACTTAGAAAAATGTTATAAAAGAAGAAGTGAGTAACCAGAAAAACTTAGAAAAATGTTTAAAAAGAAGAAATCAGTAACCAGAAAAACTGCGAAAAATGTTTAAAAAGAAGAAATCAGTAACCAGACAAACTGCGAAAAATGTTTAAAAAGAAGAAATCAGTAACCAGGAAAACTTAGAAAAATGTTTAAAAAGAAGAAGTGAGTAACCAGAAAAACTTAGAAAAATGTTTAAAAAGAAGAAATCAGTAACCAGAAAAACTTAGAAAAATGTTTAAAAAGAAGAAATCAGTAACCAGAAAAACTGCGAAAAATGTTTAAAAAGAAGAAATCAGTAACCAGAAAAACTTAGAAAAATGTTTAAAAAGAAGAAGTGAGTAACCAGAAAAACTTAGAAAAATGTTTAAAAAGAAGAAATCAGTAACCAGAAAAACGGCGAAAAATGTTTAAAAAGAAGAAATCAGTAACCAGACAAACTGCGAAAAATGTTTAAAAAGAAGAAATCAGTAACCAGAAAAACTTAGAAAAATGTTTAAAAAGAAGAAATCAGTAACCAGAAAAACTTAGAAAAATGTTTCAAAAGAAGAAGTGAGTAACCAGAAAAACTTAGAAAAATGTTTAAAAAGAAGAAGTGAGTAACCAGAAAAACTTAGAAAAATGTTTAAAAAGAAGAAATCAGTAACCAGAAAAACTTAGAAAAATGTTTAAAAAGAAGAAATCAGTAACCAGAAAAACTGCGAAAAATGTTTAAAAAGAAGAAATCAGTAACCAGACAAACTGCGAAAAATGTTTAAAAAGAAGAAATCAGTAACCAGGAAAACTTAGAAAAATGTTTAAAAAGAAGAAGTCAGTAACCAGAAAAACTTAGAAAAATGTTTAAAAAGAAGAAATCAGTAACCAGAAAAACTTAGAAAAATGTTTAAAAAGAAGAAATCAGTAACCAGAAAAACTGCGAAAAATGTTTAAAAAGAAGAAATCAGTAACCAGAAAAACTTAGAAAAATGTTTAAAAAGAAGAAGTGAGTAACCAGAAAAACTTAGAAAAATGTTTAAAAAGAAGAAATCAGTAACCAGAAAAACGGCGAAAAATGTTTAAAAAGAAGAAATCAGTAACCAGACAAACTGCGAAAAATGTTTAAAAAGAAGAAATCAGTAACCAGAAAAACTTAGAAAAATGTTTCAAAAGAAGAAGTGAGTAACCAGAAAAACTTAGAAAAATGTTTAAAAAGAAGAAGTGAGTAACCAGAAAAACTTAGAAAAATGTTTAAAAAGAAGAAATCAGTAACCAGAAAAACTTAGAAAAATGTTTAAAAAGAAGAAATCAGTAACCAGAAAAACTGCGAAAAATGTTTAAAAAGAAGAAATCAGTAACCAGACAAACTGCGAAAAATGTTTAAAAAGAAGAAATCAGTAACCAGGAAAACTTAGAAAAATGTTTAAAAAGAAGAAGTGAGTAACCAGAAAAACTTAGAAAAATGTTTAAAAAGAAGAAATCAGTAACCAGAAAAACTTAGAAAAATGTTTAAAAAGAAGAAATCAGTAACCAGAAAAACTGCGAAAAATGTTTAAAAAGAAGAAATCAGTAACCAGAAAAACTTAGAAAAATGTTTAAAAAGAAGAAGTGAGTAACCAGAAAAACTTAGAAAAATGTTTAAAAAGAAGAAATCAGTAACCAGAAAAACGGCGAAAAATGTTTAAAAAGAAGAAATCAGTAACCAGACAAACTGCGAAAAATGTTTAAAAAGAAGAAATCAGTAACCAGAAAAACTTAGAAAAATGTTTCAAAAGAAGAAGTGAGTAACCAGAAAAACTTAGAAAAATGTTTAAAAAGAAGAAGTGAGTAACCAGAAAAACTTAGAAAAATGTTTAAAAAGAAGAAATCAGTAACCAGAAAAACTTAGAAAAATGTTTAAAAAGAAGAAATCAGTAACCAGAAAAACTTAGAAAAATGTTTAAAAAGAAGAAATCAGTAACCAGAAAAACTGCGAAAAATGTTTAAAAAGAAGAAATCAGTAACCAGACAAACTGCGAAAAATGTTTAAAAAGAAGAAATCAGTAACCAGGAAAACTTAGAAAAATGTTTAAAAAGAAGAAGTGAGTAACCAGAAAAACTTAGAAAAATGTTTAAAAAGAAGAAATCAGTAACCAGAAAAACTTAGAAAAATGTTTAAAAAGAAGAAATCAGTAACCAGAAAAACTGCGAAAAATGTTTAAAAAGAAGAAATCAGTAACCAGAAAAACTTAGAAAAATGTTTAAAAAGAAGAAGTGAGTAACCAGAAAAACTTAGAAAAATGTTTAAAAAGAAGAAATCAGTAACCAGAAAAACGGCGAAAAATGTTTAAAAAGAAGAAATCAGTAACCAGACAAACTGCGAAAAATGTTTAAAAAGAAGAAATCAGTAACCAGAAAAACTTAGAAAAATGTTTAAAAAGAAGAAATCAGTAACCAGAAAAACTTAGAAAAATGTTTCAAAAGAAGAAGTGAGTAACCAGAAAAACTTAGAAAAATGTTTAAAAAGAAGAAGTGAGTAACCAGAAAAACTTAGAAAAATGTTTAAAAAGAAGAAATCAGTAACCAGAAAAACTTAGAAAAATGTTTAAAAAGAAGAAATCAGTAACCAGAAAAACTTAGAAAAATGTTTAAAAAGAAGAAATCAGTAACCAGGAAAACTTAGAAAAATGTTTAAAAAGAAGAAATCAGTAACCAGAAAAACTGCGAAAAATGTTTAAAAAGAAGAAATGAGTAACCAGGAAAACTTAGAAAAATGTTTAAAAAGAAGAAGTGAGTAACCAGAAAAACTTAGAAAAATGTTTAAAAAGAAGAAATCAGTAACCAGACAAACTTAGAAAAATGTTTAAAAAGAAGAAATCATTAACCAGACAAACTGCGAAAAATGTTTAAAAAGAAGAAATCAGTAACCAGAAAAACTTAGAAAAATGTTTAAAAAGAAGAAATCAGTAACCAGAAAAACTTAGAAAAATGTTTAAAAAGAAGAAATCAGTAACCAGGAAAACTTAGAAAAATGTTTAAAAAGAAGAAGTGAGTAACCAGAAAAACTTAGAAAAATGTTTAAAAAGAAGAAATCAGTAACCAGAAAAACGGCGAAAAATGTTTAAAAAGAAGAAATCAGTAACCAGACAAACTGCGAAAAATGTTTAAAAAGAAGAAGTCAGTAACCAGAAAAACTTAGAAAAATGTTTAAAAAGAAGAAATGAGTAACCAGAAAAACTTAGAAAAATGTTTAAAAAGAAGAAATCAGTAACCAGAAAAACTTAGAAAAATGTTTAAAAAGAAGAAGTGAGTAACCAGGAAAACTTAGAAAAATGTTTAAAAAGAAGAAATGAGTAACCAGAAAAACTTAGAAAAATGTTTAAAAAGAAGAAATCAGTAACCAGAAAAACTTAGAAAAATGTTTAAAAAGAAGAAATGAGTAACCAGAAAAACTTAGAAAAATGTTTAAAAAGAAGAAATCAGTAACCAGAAAAACGGCGAAAAATGTTTAAAAAGAAGAAATCAGTAACCAGAAAAACGGCGAAAAATGTTTAAAAAGAAGAAATCAGTAACCAGAAAAACTTAGAAAAATGTTTAAAAAGAAGAAGTGAGTAACCAGAAAAACTTAGAAAAATGTTTAAAAAGAAGAAATGAGTAACCAGAAAAACTTAGAAAAATGTTTAAAAAGAAGAAATCAGTAACCAGAAAAACTTAGAAAAATGTTTAAAAAGAAGAAATGAGTAACCAGAAAAACGGCGAAAAATGTTTAAAAAGAAGAAATCAGTAACCAGAAAAACGGCGAAAAATGTTTAAAAAGAAGAAATCAGTAACCAGACAAACTGCGAAAAATGTTTAAAAAGAAGAAATCAGTAACCAGAAAAACTTAGAAAAATGTTTAAAAAGAAGAAATCAGTAACCAGGAAAACTTGGAAAAAAACACTTAGAAAAATTTTCAGCAAAGTGTGAAAAATATTCTAAGTGTCAGCGGAGGAAAATGCTGCAGCATCGGGAAAGATTCGCAAACTTACACCGAACATGTGCTCCGAAGTGCCGGAGGAATTGGGTGAATTGAGCCCGGCAAATGGCCAGCTGTCGTTTTGTGCCTGCAGCCCGAAAACTTTAACTTTGTCTGTCGCGGAAGTCCGGACCGAGAAAAATCCAAACGGTTTTGACCGGACCGAGTTCCAGACCGATGCAGTCAAATTTGGAATTCAGACCCATTCAGTGCCACTTGTAGTTTTTCCGCAGTGAGGTTGGCGGGGTACCCGGAGATATATGGGAACACGATTTTTAGAACAAAATGGCGGCGCGGGACCGTTCTGAAAGGCATCCGAAAAACGGTTCCACGGGCATAGCACTTTAATGACAGGTATGAGTGCATGCCGGAGAGCTCTTGGAAGTCGAATTTTTGACACTTTGTCAATTTTTTGACAGATTTGACAAACTCTTTCTGTCTGTTCTAAGAGTCAGTCAGAGACTTGTGCGGCGGTCTTTTGACACTATTGGAGGGCGGGCAAACCCCACGTTGACTCCGGCCGTCCCTCCACAGGCGCTCGTGTCCAAAATGAAGGCGAGAGACGCGAGTGGCCTGGTTCCCTTGGGTGTTGCCAAGAAGGCTGCGGGCTGACCGTTGCCTGAGCACTCCCTAAAGCCTCTTGTGATGAGAGCAGACCTCGCCTGCCGCACGACCGGCTCTGGGAGTCGTTGGGCCGCTATTTGTGAATAGTCTGGTCCTCCTCTGCCACCCGGACAAGCGCGATGGCTCTGCCGCCCTGCGGTGCTCGTCACCCAGGTTTGGGGAACACGATACTCGTAACAAAAATAAAAGGCGGCTCGGGACCTGCAGGCGAAAGGGGTCCCGTGGTGCTAAGCACGTCGACTTCGGGTCTCGGTGCAAGCCGGAGAGCTCACGGAAGTCTAAAGTTTTCGGCACGTGGTCGAATCTTTTCAAAGGCTTACCCGGCTCTTTCCGTCCATTCTGAGAGTAAGTCAGAGGCCGGTGCGGAGGTCTCTTGACAATCGGAGGGGGTGGTGGCCCTCCGCAGGCGCTCGTGTCGAAAATGAAGGCGAGAGACGCGAGTGGCCTGGTTCCCCTGGGTGTTGCCAGGAAGGCTGCGGGCTGACCCTTGCCTGAGCACTCCCTAAAGCCTCTTGTGATGAGAGCAGACCTCGCGCGCCGCACGACCGGCTCTGGGAGTCGTTGGGCCGCTATCTGTGAATAGTCTGGTCCTCCTCTGCCACCCGGCCAAGTGCGATGGCTCTGCCGCCCTGCGGTGCTCGTCACGCAGGTATGGGGCACACGATGCTCGTAACAGCAAATAAAGGCGGCTCGGGACCTGCAGGCGAAAGGGGTCCCGTGGTGCTTAGCACGTCGACTTCGGGTCTCGGTGCAAGCCGGAGAGCTCACGGAAGTCTAAAGTTTTCGGCACGTGGTCGAATCTTTTGAAAGGCTTACCCGGCTCTTTCCGTCCATTCTGAGAGTCAGTCAGAGGCCGGTGCGGCGGTCTATTGACGACCGGAGGCTCCCATGGGTGTTGCGATGAGGGTGGAGGGCACAGAACCTTGCCTTAGCACTCCCTAATAAAGCCTCTTGTGAAGAGAGCAGACCTCGCGCGCCGCACGACCGGCTCTGGGAGTCGTTGGGCCGCTATCTGTGAATAGTCTGGTCCTCCTCTGCCACCCGGCCAAGTGCGATGGCTCTGCCGCCCTGCGGTGCTCGTCACGCAGGTATGGGGCACACGATGCTCGTAACAGCAAATAAAGGCGGCTCGGGACCTGCAGGCGAAAGGGGTCCCGTGGTGCTTAGCACGTCGACTTCGGGTCTCGGTGCAAGCCGGAGAGCTCACGGAAGTCTAAAGTTTTCGGCACGTGGTCGAATCTTTTGAAAGGCTTACCCGGCTCTTTCCGTCCATTCTGAGAGTCAGTCAGAGGCCGGTGCGGCGGTCTATTGACGACCGGAGGCTCCCATGGGTGTTGCGATGAGGGTGGAGGGCACAGAACCTTGCCTTAGCACTCCCTAATAAAGCCTCTTGTGAAGAGAGCAGACCTCGCGCGCCGCACGACCGGCTCTGGGAGTCGTTGGGCCGCTATCTGTGAATAGTCTGGTCCTCCTCTGCCACCCGGCCAAGTGCGATGGCTCTGCCGCCCTGCGGTGCTCGTCACGCAGGTATGGGGCACACGATGCTCGTAACAGCAAATAAAGGCGGCTCGGGACCTGCAGGCGAAAGGGGTCCCGTGGTGCTTCGCACGTCGACTTCGGGTCTCGGTGCAAGCCGGAGAGCTCACGGAAGTCTAAAGTTTTCGGCACGTGGTCGAATCTTTTGAAAGGCTTACCCGGCTCTTTCCGTCCATTCTGAGAGTCAGTCAGAGGCCGGTGCGGCGGTCTATTGACGACCGGAGGCTCCCATGGGTGTTGCGATGAGGGTGGAGGGCACAGAACCTTGCCTTAGCACTCCCTAATAAAGCCTCTTGTGAAGAGAGCAGACCTCGCGCACCGCACGACCGGCTCTGGGAGTCGTTGGGCCGCTATCTGTGAATAGTCTGGTCCTCCTCTGCCACCCGGCCAAGTGCGATGGCTCTGCCGCCCTGCGGTGCTCGTCACGCAGGTATGGGGCACACGATGCTCGTAACAGCAAATAAAGGCGGCTCGGGACCTGCAGGCGAAAGGGGTCCCGTGGTGCTTCGCACGTCGACTTCGGGTCTCGGTGCAAGCCGGAGAGCTCACGGAAGTCTAAAGTT
>NW_027310443.1:37500-40000 GCF_047496795.1 Chiloscyllium punctatum
TCTCTGTCGGCTTGGGGGTACGCCCGTTTCCGTTTCAACTTGTCTCGCGAGGGTGGTTTCGGGGCCAGCAGGAGAGCTCGTCGGGGTAGCAGGCCCTGCAGCCGTGGTCACCGCCAAACCCCCACAACTCGAGCAAGTGAAAAAAAAAGTAACAGGAGCGAAAGCATCTCTGTCGGCTTGGGGGTACGCCCGTTTCCGTTTCAACTTGTCTCGCGAGGGTGGTTTCGGGGCCAGCAGGAGAGCTCGTCGGGGTAGCAGGCCCTGCAGCCGTGGTCACCGCCAAACCCCCACAACTCGAGCAAGTGAAAAAAAAAGTAACAAATAAGAAAGGATCGTCGGCTTGGGGGTACGCCCGTTTCCGTTTCAACTTGTCTCGCGAGGGTGGTTTCGGGGCCAGCAGGAGAGCTCGTCGGGGTAGCAGGCCCTGCAGCCGTGGTCACCGCCAAACCCCCACAACTCGAGCAAGTGAAAAAAAAAGTAACAAATAAGAAAGGATCGTCGGCTTGGGGGTACGCCCGTTTCCGTTTCAACTTGTCTCGCGAGGGTGGTTTCGGGGCCAGCAGGAGAGCTCGTCGGGGTAGCAGGCCCTGCAGCCGTGGTCACCGCCAAACCCCCACAACTCGAGCAAGTGAAAAAAAAAAGTAACAAATAAGAAAGGATCGTCGGCTTGGGGGTACGCCCGTTTCCGTTTCAACTTGTCTCGCGAGGGTGGTTTCGGGGCCAGCAGGAGAGCTCGTCGGGGTAGCAGGCCCTGCAGCCGTGGTCACCGCCAAACCCCCACAACTCGAGCAAGTGAAAAAAAAAAGTAACAAATAAGAAAGGATCTCTGTCGGCTTGGGGGTACGCCCGTTTCCGTTTCAACTTGTCTCGCGAGGGTGGTTTCGGGGCCAGCAGGAGAGCTCGTCGGGGTAGCAGGCCCTGCAGCCGTGGTCACCGCCAAATCGCCACAACTCGAGCAAGTGAAAAAAAAAGTAACAAATAAGAAAGGATCGTCGGCTTGGGGGTACGCCCGTTTCCGTTTCAACTTGTCTCGCGAGGGTGGTTTCGGGGCCAGCAGGAGAGCTCGTCGGGGTAGCAGGCCCTGCAGCCGTGGTCACCGCCAAACCCCCCACAACTGTTGGGCGCCTACCTGCGCGGGGCAGGAGGACACTTTCCGATTTCAAATCTCCGTTTGCCGAGTCCACCCCGAACGCACGCGGGCGGGCGGGTTCGCATCACCCTTCGTCACAAGGGGCGAAGCCCGTTCCACCGTCTCGTCAGTAGTGCCGACCGGTCTGTGATCGACGAGGGGAGCCACACCAGGTCCGGCCCTGCTGCTTGGCGGCACCGCGTCGTCGGGAGCTCGCGACAGACGGAGGGTTTCGGTGTACTCTCCAGCCACGGGAAACGAAGCCGGTGATGCAGGCGCCGGTCTTTCGCTCCCAAATCGGCTGGGTTTACATCGTTGCTATCTAGTCACGCTCCCTTCAAACCCGACGGGGTACCTATTCCCCTCACCCGTCTGTGCGTATACAGCCTCTTTGCACTTGCGGGATGGGGGTGGTGGTTTAAAGACTCTCGAGTTGCCGCCCGTCGGTCTCCGAGCTCCGTGCAGTAGTGATCCCCAGCGAACTGCCAGCAGGGCGAACGAGCGATCCCGCTCTCGGTCGGGGCGCCTGGCGTCGATCGGTGGTCGGTGGCTTGCGGGCAAGCTGCGCTGTGAGTGTGGGAACGAGTATGACGAGCCGTTGCCGCGACTCCCAGTCCACCTCGGCGGTGGCTGGGCCGGGCGGGCGTCTGCTCGGGCGAGTGCCGCCCCCGCCTCCTCGCAGGAAGTCCGCTCGCCGACACGCCGCCACGTGCACGCGTCAGTGACGCTGCCGAACCGATGGCCGGTGCCCGTTCCCGCCTCTGCTTTTCCTAGGGCAAAGCTGCTGCACGCCTCGTGATACTAGGCGGGCGACATGGTGGCGGTGATCCTGCCTCCGTCGCTGCGGTGCGTTGGGGCACGCATCGCCTCTTGGGCGCCCTGTCCTCCTCCCCCCAATAGACGTATGTTTCTGCGGGCCGCACCAGGATGGTGCTCCCCATCGCTTCACGCCACCCTGCTCCGCCCGCACGCCGGCGTGCAGGTGGCTGTAGCTCAAGGTGGGGAGCGTATGTGCGGTCCGGGTCGCTTTCCTCTGGCGAGGGAGAGACCTAAAACAAACTCAGACAACTCTTGACGGTGGATCACTCGGCTCGTGCGTCGATGACGAACGCAGCTAGCTGCGAGAATTAATGTGAATTGCAGGACACATTGATCATCGACACTTTGAACGCACTTTGCGGCCCCGGGTTCTTCCCGGGGCCACGCCTGTCTGAGGGTCGTTTGGCAATCAATCGCACTCGCCTTGGCTGGCGAGAGCGCGGCTGGGGTGTCGCAGAGGACCCGTCCTCTTTGTCCCCCTAAGTTCAGACTCCGGAGCCCTCCGGCGTCGGAGCGCTTGGCCTTTCCCCCCCACCCTGCACATTCCGTTCG
>NW_027310443.1:47500-60000 GCF_047496795.1 Chiloscyllium punctatum
TATAAATCAGTAACCACTGACACTTAGAATTTTTTCGAGTTGGTATAAATCAGTAACCACTGACACTTAGAATATTTTCGGGTTGGTATAAATCAGTAACCACCGACACTTAGAATATTTTCGGGTTGGTACAAATCAGTAACCACTGACACTTAGAATATTTTCGAGTTGGTATAAATCAGTAACCACTGACACTTAGAATTTTTTCGAGTTGGTATAAATCAGTAACCACTGACACTTAGAATATTTTCGGGTTGGTATAAATCAGTAACCACCGACACTTAGAATATTTTCGGGTTGGTATAAATCAGTAACCACTGACACTTAGAATTTTTTCGGGTCGGTACAAATCAGTAACCACTGACACTTAGAATATTTTCGGGTTGGTATAAATCAGTAACCACCGACACTTAGAATATTTTCGAGTTGGTATAAATCAGTAACCACTGACACTTAGAATTTTTTCGAGTTGGTATAAATCAGTAACCACTGACACTTAGAATATTTTCGGGTTGGTATAAATCAGTAACCACCGACACTTAGAATATTTTCGAGTTGGTATAAATCAGTAACCACTGACACTTAGAATTTTTTCGAGTTGGTATAAATCAGTAACCACTGACACTTAGAATATTTTCGACTTGGTATAAATCAGTAACCACTGACACTTAGAATATTTTCGGGTTGGTATAAATCAGTAACCACCGACACTTAGAATATTTTCGAGTTGGTATAAATCAGTAACCACTGACACTTAGAATATTTTCGGGTTGGTATAAATCAGTAACCACCGACACTTAGAATATTTTCGGGTTGGTACAAATCAGTAACCACTGACACTTAGAATATTTTCGAGTTGGTATAAATCAGTAACCACTGACACTTAGAATTTTTTCGAGTTGGTATAAATCAGTAACCACTGACACTTAGAATATTTTCGGGTTGGTATAAATCAGTAACCACCGACACTTAGAATATTTTCGGGTTGGTATAAATCAGTAACCACTGACACTTAGAATTTTTTCGGGTCGGTACAAATCAGTAACCACTGACACTTAGAATATTTTCGGGTTGGTATAAATCAGTAACCACCGACACTTAGAATATTTTCGAGTTGGTATAAATCAGTAACCACTGACACTTAGAATTTTTTCGAGTTGGTATAAATCAGTAACCACTGACACTTAGAATATTTTCGGGTTGGTATAAATCAGTAACCACCGACACTTAGAATATTTTCGAGTTGGTATAAATCAGTAACCACCGACACTTAGAATTTTTTCGAGTTGGTATAAATCAGTAACCACTGACACTTAGAATTTTTTCGGGTTGGTATAAATCAGTAACCACCGACACTTAGAATATTTTCGAGTTGGTATAAATCAGTAACCACTGACACTTAGAATTTTTTCGGGTCGGTATAAATCAGTAACCACTGACACTTAGAATTTTTTCGAGTTGGTATAAATCAGTAACCACTGACACTTAGAATATTTTCGGGTTGGTATAAATCAGTAACCACTGACACTTAGAATTTTTTCGACTTGGTATAAATCAGTAACCACTGACACTTAGAATTTTTTCGGGTTGGTATAAATCAGTAACCACTGACACTTAGAATATTTTCGGGTCGGTACAAATCAGTAACCACTGACACTTAGAATATTTTCGGGTTGGTATAAATCAGTAACCACTGACACTTAGAATTTTTTCGAGTTGGTATAAATCAGTAACCACTGACACTTAGAATTTTTTCGGGTTGGTATAAATCAGTAACCACCGACACTTAGAATATTTTCGGGTTGGTATAAATCAGTAACCACCGACACTTAGAATTTTTTCGGCTCAGTAGAAATCAGTAACCAAGCGCATTTTTGAATTGGTTACTGATTTCTCCGTTCGAGTTGCGGCTGCGGTTGGCTTCAAATAGTGGTGGGGGCTTAATTATCGCCGAGGGGAGCATGTCCCGGTGGTGTGGCCGAGGATGGAGTGCCTTTTGAAGGGGGTGTTTCTGAATTTGGACCCTTTTTGAGTTGCATGGCCGGATGGGTGTGGTTTTGAAGGGTGTGTCTGTCTGGAGTGGCACCGGCGTTGGTGTGAGGCTGAGGGTGGGCGTTCGGTTCCTGGTTAGGGATAGGGAAAGGGTGAGACTTAGCTTTAGTGCTCGTGCCCCCGATTTTGGTAATGTTTGACGTCAATTTTCCAAGGAGGCGAATGCAAGGCTTCAGAGGGACTTTGAGTGTTCGGGGGCGGGGTAGCTCAGCCGGATTTGCCCCGGCGGTTCTGCGGACGGTGTTGACTTCGAGGGCGGACCGGCCCCCGTGTTCAGTCCGAATATCGTGCATTGTTAACGGCGGGAAGTGTTCCAAAAGGGAATGGGATTGAATGTGACTGCTGAAGCCGACTTTGAGACCTGTAACGCGGGTAGCTCAGCCGGATTTGACCCGGCGGTTCTGGCGACGGTCTCGCCTTCGAGGGGGGAGCGCCCCGCGTGTTCAGGCCGAATTTTGTGCATTTCCATCGGCGGGAAGAGGTCCAAACGGGAATGGGATTGAATGTGACTGCTGAAGCCGACATTGAGACCTCTAACGCGGGTAGCTCGGCAGGATTTGACCCGGCGGTTCTGCCGAAGGTCTCACCTTCGAGGGGGGAGCGTCCCGCGTGTTCAGGCCGAATATCGTGCATTGTTAACGGCGGGAAGTGTTCCAAAAGGGAATGGGATTGAATGTGACTGCTGAAGCCGACATTGAGACCTCTAACGCGGGTAGCTCGGCCGGATTTGACCCGGCGGTTCTGGCGACGGTCTCGCCTTCGAGGGGGGAGCGTCCCGCGTGTTCAGGCCGAATTTTGTGCATTTCCATCGGCGGGAAGAGGTCCAAACGGGAATGGGATTGAATGTGACTGCTGAAGCCGACATTGAGACCTCTAACGCGGGTAGCTCGGCCGGATTTGACCCGGCGGTTCTGCCGAAGGTCTCACCTTCGAGGGGGGAGCCTCCCGCGTGTTCAGGCCGAATTTTGTGCATTTCCATCGGCGGGAAGAGGTCCAAACGGGAATGGGATTGAATGTGACTGCTGAAGCCGACATTGAGACCTCTAACGCGGGTAGCTCGGCCGGATTTGACCCGGCGGTTCTGCCGAAGGTCTCACCTTCGAGGGGGGAGCGCCCACCGTGTACAGGCCGATTTTCATGCATTTCCAACCGTGGGAAGGGGTCCGAAAGGGGATGGGGGTGAACGTGACTGCTCAACCCGACTTTGAGACCTGTAACGCGGGTAGCTCAGCCGGATTTGACCCGGCGGTTCTGGCGACGGTCTCGCCTTCGAGGGGGGAGCGTCCCGCGTGTTCAGGCCGAATTTTGTGCATTTCCATCGGCGGGAAGAGGTCCAAACGGGAATGGGATTGAATGTGACTGCTGAAGCCGACATTGAGACCTCTAACGCGGGTAGCTCGGCAGGATTTGACCCGGCGGTTCTGCCGAAGGTCTCACCTTCGAGGGGGGAGCGCCCACCGTGTACAGGCCGATTTTCATGCATTTCCAACCGTGGGAAGGGGGCCGAAAGGGGATGGGGGTGAATGTGACTGCTCAACCCGACTTTGAGGCATCTAACCCGGGTAGCTCAGCCGGGTTTGACCCGGCGGTTCTGCCGACGGCCTCGCCTTCGAGGGGGGAGCGTCCCCCGTGTACAGGCCGATTTTCATGCATTTCGAACCGTGGGAAGTGGCCCAAAAGGGGATGGGAGTGAATGTGACTGCTCAACCCGACTTTGGCGCTTCCGAGCCGGGTAGCTCAGCCGGGTTTGACCCGGCGGTTCTGCCGACGGTCTCGTCTTCGAGGCGGGTGCCTCCCCCGTGTACAGGCCGATTTTCATGCATTTCGTACCGTGGGAAGTGGTCCAAAAGGGAATGGGGGTGGACGTGACTGCTCATACCGACATCGAGACTTGTAAGCCGTGTAGCTCGGCCGGGTTTGATCCGGCGGGTCTGCCGACGGTCTCGTCTTCGAGAGGGGGGCCTCCCCCGTGTACAGGCCGATTTTCGTGCATTTCCAACGGTGGGAAGAGGTTCAAAAGGGGATGGGGGTGAATGTGACTGCTCAACCCGACTCTGAGGCTTCTAACCCGGGTAGCCCGGCCGGGTTTGACCCGGCGGTTCTGCCGTCGGTCTCGCCTTCGAGGGCGGAGCCTCCCCCGTGTACAGGCCGATTTTCGTGCATTTCAAACCGTGGGAAGCGGTCCAAAAGGGGATGGGAGTGAATGTGACTGCTCATACCGACCTTGGCGCTTCCGACCCGGGTAGCTCAGCCGGGTTTGACCCGGCGGTTCTGCCGACGGTCTCGTCTTCGAGGCGGGTGCCTCCCCCGTGTACAGGCCGATTTTCATGCATTTCGTACCGTGGGAAGTGGTCCAAAAGGGAATGGGGGTGAATGTGACTGCTCAACCCGACTCTGAGGCTTCTAACCCGGGTAGCTCGGCCGGGTTTGACCCGGCGGTTCTGCCGTCGGTCTCGCCTTCGAGAGGGGCGCCTCCCCCGTGTACAGGCCGATTTTCGTGCATTTCCAACGGTGGGAAGAGGTTCAAAAGGGGATGGGGGTGAATGTGACTGCTCAACCCGACTCTGAGGCTTCTAACCCGGGTAGCCCGGCCGGGTTTGACCCGGCGGTTCTGCCGTCGGTCTCGCCTTCGAGGGCGGAGCCTCCCCCGTGTACAGGCCGATTTTCGTGCATTTCAAACCGTGGGAAGCGGTCCAAAAGGGGATGGGAGTGAATGTGACTGCTCATACCGACCTTGGCGCTTCCGACCCGGGTAGCTCAGCCGGGTTTGACCCGGCGGTTCTGCCGACGGTCTCGCCTTCGAGGGGGGAGCGTCCCCCGTGTTCAGGCCGAATTTTGTGCATTTCGAACCGTGGGAAGTTGCCCAAAAGTCGATGGGAGTGAATGTGACTGCTCAACCCGACTTTGGCGCTTCCGAGCCGGGTAGCTCAGCCGGGTTTGACCCGGCGGTTCTGCCGACGGTCTCGTCTTCGAGGCGGGTGCCTCCCCCGTGTACAGGCCGATTTTCATGCATTTCGTACCGTGGGAAGCGGTCCAAAAGGGGATGGGAGTGAACGTGACTGCTCATACCGACTTTGGCGCTTCCGAGCCGGGTAGCTCAGCCGGGTTTGACCCGGCGGGTCTGCCGACGGTCTCGCCTTCGAGGGGGGAGCGTCCCCCGTGTTCAGGCCGAATCTTGTGCATTTCGAACCGTGGGAAGTTGCCCAAAAGTCGATGGGAGTGAATGTGACTGCTCAACCCGACTTTGAGACTTGTAAGCCGGGTAGCTCAGCCGGGTTTGACCCGGCGGTTCTGCCGACGGTCTCGTCTTCGAGGCCGGTGCCTCCCCCGTGTACAGGCCGATTTTCGTGCATTTCCAACGGTGGGAAGTGGTCCAAAAGGGAATGGGGGTGGACGTGTCTGCTCATACCGACTTTGAGACTTGTAAGCCGGGTAGCTCAGCCGGGTTTGTTCCGGCGGTTCTGCCGACGGTCTCGTCATCGAGGGGGGAGCCTCCCCCGTGTCCAGGCCGATTTTCATGCATTTCCAACCGTGGGAAGTGGTCCAAAAGGGAATGGGGGTGAATGTGACTGCTCATACCGACTTTGAGACTTTTAAGCCGGGTAGCTCGGCCGGGTTTGACCCGGCGGTTCTGCCGACGGTCTCGTCTTCGAGGCGGGTGCCTCCCCCGTGTACAGGCCGATTTTCGTGCATTTCGAACCGTGGGAAGTGGTCTAAAAGTCGATGGGAGTGAACGTGACTGCTCAACCCGACTTTGAGACTTGTAAGCCGGGTAGCTCAGCCAGGTTTGACCCGGCGGTTCTGCCGACGGTCTCGCCTTCGAGGGCGGACCCTCCCCCGTGTACAGGCCGGTTTTCGTGCATTTCGAACCGTGGGAAGTGATCCAAAAGGGAATGGGGGTGAACGTGACTGCCCAACCCGGCTTTGAGACTTGTAAGCCGGGTAGCTCAGCCGGGTTGGACCCGGCGGTTCTGCCGACGGTCTCGACTTCGAGGCGGGTGCCTCCCCCGTGTACAGGCCGATTTTCATGCATTTGCAACGGTGGGAAGTTGCCCAAAAGTCGATGGGAGTGAATGTGACTGCTCAACCCGACTTCGAGACTTGTAAGCCGGGTAGCTCAGCCGGGTTTGACCCGGCGGTTCTGCCGACGGTCTCGCCTTCGAGGGGGGAGCCTCCCCCGTGTACAGGCCGATTTTCGTGCATTTCCAACGGTGGGAACAGGTTCAAAAGGGGATGGGAGTGATTGTGACTGCTCAACCCGACTCTAGGGCTTCTAACCCGGGTAGCCCGGCCGGGTTTGACCCGGCGGTTCTGCCGACGGTCTCGTCTTCGAGGCGGGTGCCTCCCCCGTATACAGGCCGATTTTCATGCATTTCGAACCGTGGGAAGTGGTCCAAAAGGGAATGGGGGTGGACGTGTCTGCTCATACCGACTTTGAGACTTGTAAGCCGGGTAGCTCAGCCGGGTTTGATCCGGCGGTTCTGCCGACGGTCTCGCCTTCGAGGGGGGAGCCTCCCCCGTGTTCAGTCCGATTTCCATGCATTTCCAACCGTGGGAAGTTGCCCAAAAGGGGATGGGAGTGAATGTGACTGCTCAACCCGACTTTGGCGCTTCCGAGCCGGGTAGCTCAGCCGGGTTTGACCCGGCGGTTCTGCCGACGGTCTCGTCTTCGAGGCGGGTGCCTCCCCCGTATACAGGCCGATTTTCATGCATTTCGAACCGTGGGAAGTGGTCCAAAAGGGAATGGGGGTGGACGTGTCTGCTCATACCGACTTTGAGACTTGTAAGCCGGGTAGCTCAGCCGGGTTTGATCCGGCGGTTCTGCCGACGGTCTCGCCTTCGAGGGGGGAGCCTCCCCCGTGTTCAGTCCGATTTCCATGCATTTCCAACCGTGGGAAGTTGCCCAAAAGGGGATGGGAGTGAATGTGACTGCTCAACCCGACTTTGGCGCTTCCGAGCCGGGTAGCTCAGCCGGGTTTGACCCGGCGGTTCTGCCGACGGTCTCGTCTTCGAGGCGGGTGCCTCCCCCGTGTACAGGCCGATTTTCATGCATTTGGAACCGTGGGAAGTGGTCCAAAAGGGAATGGGGGTGGACGTGACTGCTCATACCGACTTTGAGACTTGTAAGCCGGGTAGCTCAGCCGGGTTTGACCCGGCGGTTCTGCCGACGGTCTCGCCTTCGAGGGGGGAGCCTCCCCCGTGTTCAGTCCGATTTTCGTGCATTTCCCACGGTGGGAAATGGTATCTTTCATTACGGGGACAAGGGTCTGAAGCGGTGAAGTCAGTAACCGGCATAGTTAAGGAAAGGGTTCGAATTTTCTCAACAGTACGAAAAAAGTGAGCAGGGAAGCTAGAGAAGGTGTCAGTGAGTCCCAAACGAGTGAACCGCAAAACTTAGGGAAATGCCCGAAAGCGTTTTAAAGGGTGAAATCGGGAACGAGGAAATGATCGGAAAGTGCCTGAAAGTGCTAAATGAGTAAACAGAAAAACGAAGAAAAATGTTTGAAAAGAAGAAGTGAGTAACCAGGAAAACTTAGAAAAATGTTCAAAACGAAGAAATCAGTAACCAGGAAAACTTAGAAAAATGATCAAAAAGAAGAAATGAGTAACCAGGAAAACTTAGAAAAATGTTTAAAAAGAAGAAATCAGTAACCAGGAAAACTTAGGAAAATGTTTAAAAAGAAGAAATCAGTAACCAGACAAACTGCGAAAAATGTTTAAAAAGAAGAAATCAGTAACCAGAAAAACTTAGAAAAATGTTTCAAAAGAAGAAGTGAGTAACCAGAAAAACTTAGAAAAATGTTTAAAAAGAAGAAGTGAGTAACCAGAAAAACTTAGAAAAATGTTTAAAAAGAAGAAATCAGTAACCAGAAAAACTTAGAAAAATGTTTAAAAAGAAGAAATCAGTAACCAGAAAAACTGCGAAAAATGTTTAAAAAGAAGAAATCAGTAACCAGACAAACTGCGAAAAATGTTTAAAAAGAAGAAATCAGTAACCAGGAAAACTTAGAAAAATGTTTAAAAAGAAGAAGTGAGTAACCAGAAAAACTTAGAAAAATGTTTAAAAAGAAGAAATCAGTAACCAGAAAAACTTAGAAAAATGTTTAAAAAGAAGAAATCAGTAACCAGAAAAACTGCGAAAAATGTTTAAAAAGAAGAAATCAGTAACCAGAAAAACTGCGAAAAATGTTTAAAAAGAAGAAATCAGTAACCAGAAAAACTTAGAAAAATGTTTAAAAAGAAGAAGTGAGTAACCAGAAAAACTTAGAAAAATGTTTAAAAAGAAGAAATCAGTAACCAGAAAAACGGCGAAAAATGTTTAAAAAGAAGAAATCAGTAACCAGACAAACTGCGAAAAATGTTTAAAAAGAAGAAATCAGTAACCAGAAAAACTTAGAAAAATGTTTCAAAAGAAGAAGTGAGTAACCAGAAAAACTTAGAAAAATGTTTAAAAAGAAGAAGTGAGTAACCAGAAAAACTTAGAAAAATGTTTAAAAAGAAGAAATCAGTAACCAGAAAAACTTAGAAAAATGTTTAAAAAGAAGAAATCAGTAACCAGAAAAACTGCGAAAAATGTTTAAAAAGAAGAAATCAGTAACCAGACAAACTGCGAAAAATGTTTAAAAAGAAGAAATCAGTAACCAGGAAAACTTAGAAAAATGTTTAAAAAGAAGAAGTGAGTAACCAGAAAAACTTAGAAAAATGTTTAAAAAGAAGAAATCAGTAACCAGAAAAACTTAGAAAAATGTTTAAAAAGAAGAAATCAGTAACCAGAAAAACTGCGAAAAATGTTTAAAAAGAAGAAATCAGTAACCAGAAAAACTTAGAAAAATGTTTAAAAAGAAGAAGTGAGTAACCAGAAAAACTTAGAAAAATGTTTAAAAAGAAGAAATCAGTAACCAGAAAAACGGCGAAAAATGTTTAAAAAGAAGAAATCAGTAACCAGACAAACTGCGAAAAATGTTTAAAAAGAAGAAATCAGTAACCAGAAAAACTTAGAAAAATGTTTCAAAAGAAGAAGTGAGTAACCAGAAAAACTTAGAAAAATGTTTAAAAAGAAGAAGTGAGTAACCAGAAAAACTTAGAAAAATGTTTAAAAAGAAGAAATCAGTAACCAGAAAAACTTAGAAAAATGTTTAAAAAGAAGAAATCAGTAACCAGAAAAACTTAGAAAAATGTTTAAAAAGAAGAAATCAGTAACCAGAAAAACTGCGAAAAATGTTTAAAAAGAAGAAATCAGTAACCAGACAAACTGCGAAAAATGTTTAAAAAGAAGAAATCAGTAACCAGGAAAACTTAGAAAAATGTTTAAAAAGAAGAAGTGAGTAACCAGAAAAACTTAGAAAAATGTTTAAAAAGAAGAAATCAGTAACCAGAAAAACTTAGAAAAATGTTTAAAAAGAAGAAATCAGTAACCAGAAAAACTGCGAAAAATGTTTAAAAAGAAGAAATCAGTAACCAGAAAAACTTAGAAAAATGTTTAAAAAGAAGAAGTGAGTAACCAGAAAAACTTAGAAAAATGTTTAAAAAGAAGAAATCAGTAACCAGAAAAACGGCGAAAAATGTTTAAAAAGAAGAAATCAGTAACCAGACAAACTGCGAAAAATGTTTAAAAAGAAGAAATCAGTAACCAGAAAAACTTAGAAAAATGTTTAAAAAGAAGAAATCAGTAACCAGAAAAACTTAGAAAAATGTTTCAAAAGAAGAAGTGAGTAACCAGAAAAACTTAGAAAAATGTTTAAAAAGAAGAAGTGAGTAACCAGAAAAACTTAGAAAAATGTTTAAAAAGAAGAAATCAGTAACCAGAAAAACTTAGAAAAATGTTTAAAAAGAAGAAATCAGTAACCAGAAAAACTTAGAAAAATGTTTAAAAAGAAGAAATCAGTAACCAGGAAAACTTAGAAAAATGTTTAAAAAGAAGAAATCAGTAACCAGAAAAACTGCGAAAAATGTTTAAAAAGAAGAAATGAGTAACCAGGAAAACTTAGAAAAATGTTTAAAAAGAAGAAGTGAGTAACCAGAAAAACTTAGAAAAATGTTTAAAAAGAAGAAATCAGTAACCAGACAAACTTAGAAAAATGTTTAAAAAGAAGAAATCATTAACCAGACAAACTGCGAAAAATGTTTAAAAAGAAGAAATCAGTAACCAGAAAAACTTAGAAAAATGTTTAAAAAGAAGAAATCAGTAACCAGAAAAACTTAGAAAAATGTTTAAAAAGAAGAAATCAGTAACCAGGAAAACTTAGAAAAATGTTTAAAAAGAAGAAGTGAGTAACCAGAAAAACTTAGAAAAATGTTTAAAAAGAAGAAATCAGTAACCAGAAAAACGGCGAAAAATGTTTAAAAAGAAGAAATCAGTAACCAGACAAACTGCGAAAAATGTTTAAAAAGAAGAAGTCAGTAACCAGAAAAACTTAGAAAAATGTTTAAAAAGAAGAAATGAGTAACCAGAAAAACTTAGAAAAATGTTTAAAAAGAAGAAATCAGTAACCAGAAAAACTTAGAAAAATGTTTAAAAAGAAGAAGTGAGTAACCAGGAAAACTTAGAAAAATGTTTAAAAAGAAGAAATGAGTAACCAGAAAAACTTAGAAAAATGTTTAAAAAGAAGAAATCAGTAACCAGAAAAACTTAGAAAAATGTTTAAAAAGAAGAAATGAGTAACCAGAAAAACTTAGAAAAATGTTTAAAAAGAAGAAATCAGTAACCAGAAAAACGGCGAAAAATGTTTAAAAAGAAGAAATCAGTAACCAGAAAAACGGCGAAAAATGTTTAAAAAGAAGAAATCAGTAACCAGAAAAACTTAGAAAAATGTTTAAAAAGAAGAAGTGAGTAACCAGAAAAACTTAGAAAAATGTTTAAAAAGAAGAAATGAGTAACCAGAAAAACTTAGAAAAATGTTTAAAAAGAAGAAATCAGTAACCAGAAAAACTTAGAAAAATGTTTAAAAAGAAGAAATGAGTAACCAGAAAAACGGCGAAAAATGTTTAAAAAGAAGAAATCAGTAACCAGAAAAACGGCGAAAAATGTTTAAAAAGAAGAAATCAGTAACCAGACAAACTGCGAAAAATGTTTAAAAAGAAGAAATCAGTAACCAGAAAAACTTAGAAAAATGTTTAAAAAGAAGAAATCAGTAACCAGGAAAACTTGGAAAAAAACACTTAGAAAAATTTTCAGCAAAGTGTGAAAAATATTCTAAGTGTCAGCGGAGGAAAATGCTGCAGCATCGGGAAAGATTCGCAAACTTACACCGAACATGTGCTCCGAAGTGCCGGAGGAATTGGGTGAATTGAGCCCGGCAAATGGCCAGCTGTCGTTTTGTGCCTGCAGCCCGAAAACTTTAACTTTGTCTGTCGCGGAAGTCCGGACCGAGAAAAATCCAAACGGTTTTGACCGGACCGAGTTCCAGACCGATGCAGTCAAATTTGGAATTCAGACCCATTCAGTGCCACTTGTAGTTTTTCCGCAGTGAGGTTGGCGGGGTACCCGGAGATATATGGGAACACGATTTTTAGAACAAAATGGCGGCGCGGGACCGTTCTGAAAGGCATCCGAAAAACGGTTCCACGGGCATAGCACTTTAATGACAGGTATGAGTGCATGCCGGAGAGCTCTTGGAAGTCGAATTTTTGACACTTTGTCAATTTTTTGACAGATTTGACAAACTCTTTCTGTCTGTTCTAAGAGTCAGTCAGAGACTTGTGCGGCGGTCTTTTGACACTATTGGAGGGCGGGCAAACCCCACGTTGACTCCGGCCGTCCCTCCACAGGCGCTCGTGTCCAAAATGAAGGCGAGAGACGCGAGTGGCCTGGTTCCCTTGGGTGTTGCCAAGAAGGCTGCGGGCTGACCGTTGCCTGAGCACTCCCTAAAGCCTCTTGTGATGAGAGCAGACCTCGCCTGCCGCACGACCGGCTCTGGGAGTCGTTGGGCCGCTATTTGTGAATAGTCTGGTCCTCCTCTGCCACCCGGACAAGCGCGATGGCTCTGCCGCCCTGCGGTGCTCGTCACCCAGGTTTGGGGAACACGATACTCGTAACAAAAATAAAAGGCGGCTCGGGACCTGCAGGCGAAAGGGGTCCCGTGGTGCTAAGCACGTCGACTTCGGGTCTCGGTGCAAGCCGGAGAGCTCACGGAAGTCTAAAGTTTTCGGCACGTGGTCGAATCTTTTCAAAGGCTTACCCGGCTCTTTCCGTCCATTCTGAGAGTAAGTCAGAGGCCGGTGCGGAGGTCTCTTGACAATCGGAGGGGGTGGTGGCCCTCCGCAGGCGCTCGTGTCGAAAATGAAGGCGAGAGACGCGAGTGGCCTGGTTCCCCTGGGTGTTGCCAGGAAGGCTGCGGGCTGACCCTTGCCTGAGCACTCCCTAAAGCCTCTTGTGATGAGAGCAGACCTCGCGCGCCGCACGACCGGCTCTGGGAGTCGTTGGGCCGCTATCTGTGAATAGTCTGGTC
>NW_027310443.1:75000-81252 GCF_047496795.1 Chiloscyllium punctatum
ATCAGTAACCACCGACACTTAGAATATTTTCGAGTTGGTATAAATCAGTAACCACTGACACTTAGAATTTTTTCGAGTTGGTATAAATCAGTAACCACTGACACTTAGAATATTTTCGGGTTGGTATAAATCAGTAACCACCGACACTTAGAATATTTTCGAGTTGGTATAAATCAGTAACCACTGACACTTAGAATTTTTTCGAGTTGGTATAAATCAGTAACCACTGACACTTAGAATATTTTCGACTTGGTATAAATCAGTAACCACTGACACTTAGAATATTTTCGGGTTGGTATAAATCAGTAACCACCGACACTTAGAATATTTTCGAGTTGGTATAAATCAGTAACCACTGACACTTAGAATATTTTCGGGTTGGTATAAATCAGTAACCACCGACACTTAGAATATTTTCGGGTTGGTACAAATCAGTAACCACTGACACTTAGAATATTTTCGAGTTGGTATAAATCAGTAACCACTGACACTTAGAATTTTTTCGAGTTGGTATAAATCAGTAACCACTGACACTTAGAATATTTTCGGGTTGGTATAAATCAGTAACCACCGACACTTAGAATATTTTCGGGTTGGTATAAATCAGTAACCACTGACACTTAGAATTTTTTCGGGTCGGTACAAATCAGTAACCACTGACACTTAGAATATTTTCGGGTTGGTATAAATCAGTAACCACCGACACTTAGAATATTTTCGAGTTGGTATAAATCAGTAACCACTGACACTTAGAATTTTTTCGAGTTGGTATAAATCAGTAACCACTGACACTTAGAATATTTTCGGGTTGGTATAAATCAGTAACCACCGACACTTAGAATATTTTCGAGTTGGTATAAATCAGTAACCACTGACACTTAGAATTTTTTCGAGTTGGTATAAATCAGTAACCACTGACACTTAGAATATTTTCGGGTTGGTATAAATCAGTAACCACCGACACTTAGAATATTTTCGAGTTGGTATAAATCAGTAACCACCGACACTTAGAATTTTTTCGAGTTGGTATAAATCAGTAACCACTGACACTTAGAATTTTTTCGGGTTGGTATAAATCAGTAACCACCGACACTTAGAATATTTTCGAGTTGGTATAAATCAGTAACCACTGACACTTAGAATTTTTTCGGGTCGGTATAAATCAGTAACCACTGACACTTAGAATTTTTTCGAGTTGGTATAAATCAGTAACCACTGACACTTAGAATATTTTCGGGTTGGTATAAATCAGTAACCACTGACACTTAGAATTTTTTCGACTTGGTATAAATCAGTAACCACTGACACTTAGAATTTTTTCGGGTTGGTATAAATCAGTAACCACTGACACTTAGAATATTTTCGGGTCGGTACAAATCAGTAACCACTGACACTTAGAATATTTTCGGGTTGGTATAAATCAGTAACCACTGACACTTAGAATTTTTTCGAGTTGGTATAAATCAGTAACCACTGACACTTAGAATTTTTTCGGGTTGGTATAAATCAGTAACCACCGACACTTAGAATATTTTCGGGTTGGTATAAATCAGTAACCACCGACACTTAGAATTTTTTCGGCTCAGTAGAAATCAGTAACCAAGCGCATTTTTGAATTGGTTACTGATTTCTCCGTTCGAGTTGCGGCTGCGGTTGGCTTCAAATAGTGGTGGGGGCTTAATTATCGCCGAGGGGAGCATGTCCCGGTGGTGTGGCCGAGGATGGAGTGCCTTTTGAAGGGGGTGTTTCTGAATTTGGACCCTTTTTGAGTTGCATGGCCGGATGGGTGTGGTTTTGAAGGGTGTGTCTGTCTGGAGTGGCACCGGCGTTGGTGTGAGGCTGAGGGTGGGCGTTCGGTTCCTGGTTAGGGATAGGGAAAGGGTGAGACTTAGCTTTAGTGCTCGTGCCCCCGATTTTGGTAATGTTTGACGTCAATTTTCCAAGGAGGCGAATGCAAGGCTTCAGAGGGACTTTGAGTGTTCGGGGGCGGGGTAGCTCAGCCGGATTTGCCCCGGCGGTTCTGCGGACGGTGTTGACTTCGAGGGCGGACCGGCCCCCGTGTTCAGTCCGAATATCGTGCATTGTTAACGGCGGGAAGTGTTCCAAAAGGGAATGGGATTGAATGTGACTGCTGAAGCCGACTTTGAGACCTGTAACGCGGGTAGCTCAGCCGGATTTGACCCGGCGGTTCTGGCGACGGTCTCGCCTTCGAGGGGGGAGCGCCCCGCGTGTTCAGGCCGAATTTTGTGCATTTCCATCGGCGGGAAGAGGTCCAAACGGGAATGGGATTGAATGTGACTGCTGAAGCCGACATTGAGACCTCTAACGCGGGTAGCTCGGCAGGATTTGACCCGGCGGTTCTGCCGAAGGTCTCACCTTCGAGGGGGGAGCGTCCCGCGTGTTCAGGCCGAATATCGTGCATTGTTAACGGCGGGAAGTGTTCCAAAAGGGAATGGGATTGAATGTGACTGCTGAAGCCGACATTGAGACCTCTAACGCGGGTAGCTCGGCCGGATTTGACCCGGCGGTTCTGGCGACGGTCTCGCCTTCGAGGGGGGAGCGTCCCGCGTGTTCAGGCCGAATTTTGTGCATTTCCATCGGCGGGAAGAGGTCCAAACGGGAATGGGATTGAATGTGACTGCTGAAGCCGACATTGAGACCTCTAACGCGGGTAGCTCGGCCGGATTTGACCCGGCGGTTCTGCCGAAGGTCTCACCTTCGAGGGGGGAGCCTCCCGCGTGTTCAGGCCGAATTTTGTGCATTTCCATCGGCGGGAAGAGGTCCAAACGGGAATGGGATTGAATGTGACTGCTGAAGCCGACATTGAGACCTCTAACGCGGGTAGCTCGGCCGGATTTGACCCGGCGGTTCTGCCGAAGGTCTCACCTTCGAGGGGGGAGCGCCCACCGTGTACAGGCCGATTTTCATGCATTTCCAACCGTGGGAAGGGGTCCGAAAGGGGATGGGGGTGAACGTGACTGCTCAACCCGACTTTGAGACCTGTAACGCGGGTAGCTCAGCCGGATTTGACCCGGCGGTTCTGGCGACGGTCTCGCCTTCGAGGGGGGAGCGTCCCGCGTGTTCAGGCCGAATTTTGTGCATTTCCATCGGCGGGAAGAGGTCCAAACGGGAATGGGATTGAATGTGACTGCTGAAGCCGACATTGAGACCTCTAACGCGGGTAGCTCGGCAGGATTTGACCCGGCGGTTCTGCCGAAGGTCTCACCTTCGAGGGGGGAGCGCCCACCGTGTACAGGCCGATTTTCATGCATTTCCAACCGTGGGAAGGGGGCCGAAAGGGGATGGGGGTGAATGTGACTGCTCAACCCGACTTTGAGGCATCTAACCCGGGTAGCTCAGCCGGGTTTGACCCGGCGGTTCTGCCGACGGCCTCGCCTTCGAGGGGGGAGCGTCCCCCGTGTACAGGCCGATTTTCATGCATTTCGAACCGTGGGAAGTGGCCCAAAAGGGGATGGGAGTGAATGTGACTGCTCAACCCGACTTTGGCGCTTCCGAGCCGGGTAGCTCAGCCGGGTTTGACCCGGCGGTTCTGCCGACGGTCTCGTCTTCGAGGCGGGTGCCTCCCCCGTGTACAGGCCGATTTTCATGCATTTCGTACCGTGGGAAGTGGTCCAAAAGGGAATGGGGGTGGACGTGACTGCTCATACCGACATCGAGACTTGTAAGCCGTGTAGCTCGGCCGGGTTTGATCCGGCGGGTCTGCCGACGGTCTCGTCTTCGAGAGGGGGGCCTCCCCCGTGTACAGGCCGATTTTCGTGCATTTCCAACGGTGGGAAGAGGTTCAAAAGGGGATGGGGGTGAATGTGACTGCTCAACCCGACTCTGAGGCTTCTAACCCGGGTAGCCCGGCCGGGTTTGACCCGGCGGTTCTGCCGTCGGTCTCGCCTTCGAGGGCGGAGCCTCCCCCGTGTACAGGCCGATTTTCGTGCATTTCAAACCGTGGGAAGCGGTCCAAAAGGGGATGGGAGTGAATGTGACTGCTCATACCGACCTTGGCGCTTCCGACCCGGGTAGCTCAGCCGGGTTTGACCCGGCGGTTCTGCCGACGGTCTCGTCTTCGAGGCGGGTGCCTCCCCCGTGTACAGGCCGATTTTCATGCATTTCGTACCGTGGGAAGTGGTCCAAAAGGGAATGGGGGTGAATGTGACTGCTCAACCCGACTCTGAGGCTTCTAACCCGGGTAGCTCGGCCGGGTTTGACCCGGCGGTTCTGCCGTCGGTCTCGCCTTCGAGAGGGGCGCCTCCCCCGTGTACAGGCCGATTTTCGTGCATTTCCAACGGTGGGAAGAGGTTCAAAAGGGGATGGGGGTGAATGTGACTGCTCAACCCGACTCTGAGGCTTCTAACCCGGGTAGCCCGGCCGGGTTTGACCCGGCGGTTCTGCCGTCGGTCTCGCCTTCGAGGGCGGAGCCTCCCCCGTGTACAGGCCGATTTTCGTGCATTTCAAACCGTGGGAAGCGGTCCAAAAGGGGATGGGAGTGAATGTGACTGCTCATACCGACCTTGGCGCTTCCGACCCGGGTAGCTCAGCCGGGTTTGACCCGGCGGTTCTGCCGACGGTCTCGCCTTCGAGGGGGGAGCGTCCCCCGTGTTCAGGCCGAATTTTGTGCATTTCGAACCGTGGGAAGTTGCCCAAAAGTCGATGGGAGTGAATGTGACTGCTCAACCCGACTTTGGCGCTTCCGAGCCGGGTAGCTCAGCCGGGTTTGACCCGGCGGTTCTGCCGACGGTCTCGTCTTCGAGGCGGGTGCCTCCCCCGTGTACAGGCCGATTTTCATGCATTTCGTACCGTGGGAAGTGGTCCAAAAGGGAATAGGGGTGGACGTGACTGCTCATACCGACATTGAGACTTGTAAGCCGTGTAGCTCGGCCGGGTTTGATCCGGCGGGTCTGCCGACGGTCTCGTCTTCGAGGCGGGTGCCTCCCCCGTGTACAGGCCGATTTTCGTGCATTTCGAACCGTGGGAAGTGGTCCAAAAGGGGATGGGGGTGGACGTGACTGCTCAACCCGACTTTGAGGCTTCTAACCCGGGTAGCTCGGCCGGGTTTGACCCGTCGATTCTGCCGATGGTCTCGTTTTGGAGGGGGGAGCCTCCCCCGTGTTCAGTCCGATTTTCGTGCATTTCGAACCGTGGGAAGTGGCCCAAAAGGGGATGGGAGTGAATGTGACTGCTCATACCGACTTTGGCGCTTCCGAGCCTGGTAGCTCAGCCGGGTTTGATCCGGCGGTTCTGCCGACGGTCTCGTCTTCGAGGCGGCTCCCTCCCCCGTGTACAGGCCGATTTTCATGCATTTGCAACGGTGGGAAGTTGCCCAAAAGGGGATGGGAGTGAATGTGACTGCTCAACCCGACTTTGGCGCTTCCGAGCCTGGTAGCTCAGCCGGGTTTGAACCGGCGGTTCTGCCGACGGTCTCGTCTTCGAGGCGGCTCCCTCCCCCGTGTACAGGCCGATTTTCGTGCATTTCGAACCGTGGGAAGTGGTCCAAAAGGGAATGGGGGTGGACGTGACTGCTCAACCCGACTCTGAGGCTTCTAACCCGGGTAGCTCGGCCGGGTTTGATCCGGCGGTTCTGCCGACGGTCTCGTCTTCGAGGCCGGTGCCTCCCCCGTGTACAGGCCGATTTTCGTGCATTTCCAACGGTGGGAAGTGGTCCAAAAGGGAATGGGGGTGGACGTGTCTGCTCATACCGACTTTGAGACTTGTAAGCCGGGTAGCTCAGCCGGGTTTGTTCCGGCGGTTCTGCCGACGGTCTCGTCATCGAGGGGGGAGCCTCCCCCGTGTCCAGGCCGATTTTCATGCATTTCCAACCGTGGGAAGTGGTCCAAAAGGGAATGGGGGTGAATGTGACTGCTCATACCGACTTTGAGACTTTTAAGCCGGGTAGCTCAGCCGGGTTTGACCCGGCGGTTCTGCCGACGGTCTCGCCTTCGAGGGGGGAGCGTCCCCCGTGTTCAGGCCGAATTTTGTGCATTTCGAACCGTGGGAAGTTGCCCAAAAGTCGATGGGAGTGAATGTGACTGCTCAACCCGACTTTGAGACTTGTAAGCCGGGTAGCTCAGCCGGGTTTGACCCGGCGGTTCTGCCGACGGTCTCGTCTTCGAGGCGGGTGCCTCCCCCGTGTACAGGCCGATTTTCATGCATTTCGTACCGTGGGAAGCGGTCCAAAAGGGGATGGGAGTGAACGTGACTGCTCATACCGACTTTGGCGCTTCCGAGCCGGGTAGCTCAGCC
>NW_027310444.1:0-80922 GCF_047496795.1 Chiloscyllium punctatum
GATAGGGGGAAGGAAGGGGAAAGTAGATAGGGGGCCAGGAAGGGGGAAGGAGATAGCGGGGAAGGAGATGGGGGAAGGAAGGGGAAGGAGACGGGGAAAAGAGATTGAGGGGGAAGGAAGGGGAGGAAGGGGAAGAGATGTGGGGTAAGGAAGGGGGAAGGAGATGGGGGAAAGCAGATAGGGGGAAGGAAGGGGGAAGGAAATAGTGGGGGAAGGTGATGGGGAAAGGAAGGGGGAAGGAGATAGGAGGAATGAGATGGGGTAACGAGGGGGGAAGGAGATGGGGAAGGAGATGCGGGAAGGAGATGGGGGAGAAGGAGATGGGGGAAGGAAGGGGGAAGGAGATGGGGGGAAGGAGATGGGGAAGGAGAGAGTGGGGAAGGAAGGGGGAAGGAGATAAGGAAAGGAGGTAGCGGGGAAAGAAAGGGGGTAGGAAATAGGTGGGAAGGAGATGGAGGGGGATGGAAGGGGGAAGAAAGGGGGAAGGAAATGGGGGAGTGAAGGGGGAAGGAGATGGGGTGAAGGAGAGGGGGAAAGACTTACGGGTGAAGGAGGTGGGGGAAGGAAAGGGGAAAGGAGATAAGGGGGAAGGAGATAGGGGGAAGGGGATGGGGGGGCAGGAAGGGGGAAGGATATGGGGGGGATGGAAGGGGGAAGGAGATGGCGGAAATTTGGGGGAAGGAGATAGGGGGATGGAAGAGGGAAGGAGATAGGGGAAGGAGATGGGGGGAGGAAGGGGGAAGGCTATGGGGGGAAGGAAGGGGGAAGGAGATGGGGAAGGAGATAGTGGGGGAAGGAAGGGGGAAGCAGATGGGAAAAAGGAAGGGGGGAAGGAGATGGGGGAAGGAAGGGGGTAGGAGATAGGGGGAAGGAGATGGGGGATGGAATGGGGAAGGAGATGGGGAAAGGAGAGGGGGGAAGGAGAGGGGGAAGGAAGGGGGAAGGAGATTCGGGAGAAGGAGATCGGGGAAGGAAGGGGGGAAGGATATCGTGGGGGGAAGGAAGGGGGAAGTAGATTGGGAAAGGAAGGGGGGAAGGAGATGGGGGAAGGAAGGGGGTAGGAGATAGCGTTGAAGAAAGCGGGAAGGAGATAGGGGAAGGAGATGGGCGGATGGAATGGGGAAGGAGATGTGGGAAGGAGGGGGGGAAGGAAGGGGGAAGGAGATGGGGGAAGGAGATGTGGAACGGAAGGGGGAAGGAGATTGGGGGAAGGAGTTGAGCGGAAGGAAGGGGGGAAGGAGATGGGGAAAGGAGATGGGGTGAAGGAAGGGGGAAGGAGATGGTGGAAAGGAGATGGGGAGAAGGAAGGGAGTAGGAGATAGGGGGAAGGAGATGGGGGATTGAATGGGGAAGGAGATGGGGGATGAAGAGGGGAGAAGGAAGGGGGAAGGAGATAGGGGGAAGGAGATGGGGAAGGAAGGGGGGAAGGAGATAGGGGGAAGGAGGCAGGGGAAGGAAGAGGGAACGAGATTGTGCTGGAAAGAAGGGGGGAAGTAGATGAGGGGAAGGAAGGGGAAGGAGATGGGGAAGGAAGGCGGAAGGAGATAGGGGTGAGGAAGGGGGAAGGAGATGGGAGGAAAGAGAGGGGGGATCGAAGGCGGGAAGCAGTGGGCGGAAGGAAGGGGAAAGGAAATGGGAGGGAAGGAAGGGGGAAGGAGATGGGGGAAGGAGAGGGGGAGGGAGTCAGGTGGGAAGGAAGGGGGGATGGATATGGGAGGAAGGAAGGGGGAAGGGGATGGGGAGAAGGAGATGGGAAGGGAGATGGGGGAAGGAAGTGGGAAGGAGATGGGGGAAGGACTTGGGGGAAGGAAGGAGATGTGGGGTAAGGAATGGGGAAGGAGATAAGGGGGAGGGAAGCGGGAACGAGATGGAGGAAAGGAAGGGGGAAAGGAGATGGGGGGAAGCAGATAGAGGGAAGGAGATGGGGAAGGAGAGGGGGGAAGGAAAGGGGAAGGAGATAGGGGGGAAGGAGGTGGGTGGAAGGAAGGGGGAATGAGATAAGGGGAAGGAGATGGGGAGGACGATGGGGGGCAAGGAAGTGGGAAGGAGGTAGGGGGGATGGAGATGGGGGAAGGAAGAGGGAAGGAGATGTGGGGTAAGAAATGGGGAAGGAGATGGCGGAGAAGGATGGGGGAAGGAGACGGGGGGAAGGATTGGGGGAAGGAAAGGTGAAGGAGATGGGGAAGGAGATGGGGGAAGGAAGGTGGAAGGAGATGGTGAAGGATGGGGAAGAAGATAGGGGGAAGGATTGGGGGAAGAAAGGGGGAAGCAGATGGGGAAGGAGATGGGGAAGGAAGGGGGAAGGGGAGAGCAGGGAAGGAGATTGGGGGGAAGGAAGGGTGGAAGGAGATATGGGGAAAGGAAGGGGGAAGGGGATGTGGGTAAGGAAGGGGGAAGGAGATGGGGGAAGCAGATTGGGGGTAAGGAAGGGGGAAGGAGATGGGGGGAATGGAAGATAGAAGGAGATGTGGGGGAATGAAGGGGGAAGGAGATGTGGGGTAAGAAAGGGGGAAGGAGATAGGGGAAAGCAGATAGGGGGGAAGGAAGAGGGAAGGAAATAGTGGGGGAAGGAGATGGGGGAAAGGAAGGGGGAAGGAGATAGTGGGAAGGAGATGGGGGAAGGAAGGGGGAAGGAGATAGTGGGAAGGAGATGGGGGAAGGAAGGGGGAAGGAGATAGTGGGGAATGAGATAGGGTAAGGAGATAGTGGGGAAGGAAGGGGGAAGGAGATAAGGGAAGGAGATAGCGGGGGAAGAAAGGGGGTAGGAGATAGGTGGGAAGGAGATGGGGGGGCGGAAGGGGAAGAAAGGGGGAAGGAGATGGGGAAGGAAGGGGGAAAGAGATGGGGGAAGGAAGGGGGAAAGAGATGGCGGAAGGAAGGGGGAAAGAGATGGGGTGAAGGAGAGGGGGAAGGAGATAGGGGGAGAAGGAGATGGGGGAAGGAAAGGGAAAGGAGATAAGGGGGAAGGAGATGGGGGAGGAGATGGGGAAGGAGGTGGGGGAAGGAAGGGGGAAGGAGATATGGAGGAAGGAAGGGGGAAGGAGATGGGGCGCAAGGAAGCGGGAAGGAGATGGGGGAAGTAGATGGGGGAAGGAAGGGGGAAGGAGATGGGTTGAAGGAATGGGGGAGGAGATGGCGGGGGAAGGAGATGGGGAAGGAAGGGGGAAGGAGATAGGGGGAAGGAGATGGGGGGAAGAAAGGGGGAAGGAGATGTGGGGTAAGTAATGGGGAAGGCGATGGGGGTAGGAAGGGGGAAGGAGATGTGTGGGAAGGAAGGGGAAGAGATGTGGGGTAAGGAAGAGGGAAGGAGATGGGGGAAAGCAGATAGGGGGAAGGAAGGGGGAAGGAAATAGTGGGGGAAGGTGATGGGGGAAAGGAAGGGGGAAGGAGATAGGTGGGAATGAGATGGGTGGAAGGAAGGGGGAAGTAGGTAGGGGGATGGAGATGGGGAAGGAGATATTGGGGAAGGAAGGGGGAAGGAGATAAGGGAAGGAGTAGTGGGGGAAGAAAGGGGATAGGAGATTGGTGGGAAGGAGAGGGAGGGGACGGAAGGGGGAATAAAGGGGGAAGGAGATGGGGAAGGAAGGGGGAAGGAGATGGGGTGAAGAAGAGGGGGGAAGGAGATAGGGGAGAAGGAGATGGGGGGAAGGAAAGGGAAAGGAGATAAGGGGGAAGGAGATGGGGGTAGGAAGGTGGAAGGATATGGGGGGAAGGAAGGGGGAAGGAGATGGGGAAGGAAGGGGGAAGGAGATAGGGGAAGGAGAAGGGGGGATGGAAGGGTGAAGGAGATGGGGAAGAAGGGGGGAGGAGATAGCGGGGGAAGGAGATGGGGAAAGAAGGGGGAAGGAGATGTGGGGGAAGGAAGGGGAAGAGACGTGGTGTAAGGAAGGGTGAAGGAGATGGGGGAAGGAAGGGGGAAGGAGATGGAGGAAGGAGATGGGGGATGGAAGGGAGAAGGAGATGGGGAAGAAGGGGGGAGGAGATAGCGGGGGAAGGAGATGGGGAAAGAAGGGGGAAGGAGATGTGGGGGGAGGAAGGGGGAAGGTAGGGGGAAGGAAATAGTGGGGGAAGGTGATGGGGAAATGAACGGGGAAGGACATGGGGGGAATGAGATGGGGTAAGGAGGCGAGAAGGAGAATGGGGAAGAAGATGCGGGAAGGAGATGGGGAGAAGGAGCTGGGGAAGGAGATAGTGGGGATTGAAAGGGGAAGGAGATAAGGGAAGGAGATAGCGGGGGAAGAAAAGGGGAAGGAGATGGGGAAGGAAGGGGGAAGGAGATGGGGTGAAGAAGAGTGGGGGAAGGAGATAGGGGAGAAGGAGATGGGGGGAAGGAAAGGGAAAGGAGATAAGGGGGAAGGAGATAGGGGGAAGGAGATGGGGAAAGCAGATGGTGGAAGAAAGTGGGAAGGAGATGGGGGGAATGAGATCGAGAGGAAGGAAGGGGGAAGGAGATGGCGAGAAGGACATGGTGGAAGGAAGGGGGAAGGAGATTGGGAGAAGGAGATGGGGGAAGGAAGGGGGAAGGAGATGGGGGAAGGAAAGGGGAAGGAGAAAAGGGGAAAGGAAGGGGGAAGGAGATAGGGGGGAAGGAGACGGGGGAAGGAAGGGGGAACGAGGTAGTGGGGGAAGGAAGGGGGAAGTAGATGGGAGGAAGGGGAGGGGCGGATCGAAGGCTGGAAGCAGAGGGCGGAAGGAAGGGGAAAGGAGAGGTGAGGGAAGGAAGGGGGAAGGAGATGGTGGAAAGGAGATGTTGGGAAGGAGGGGGGAAGGTGATGCAGAAGGAGATGCGGGAAGGAGATAGGGGAGAAGGAGATGGGGGAAAGGAAGAGGGAAGGAGGTAGGGTGAAGTAGATTGGCAAGGAGATAGTGGGGAAGGAAGGGGGAAGGAGATAAGGGAAGGAGATAGCGGGGGAAGAAAGGGGGGTAGGAGATAGGTGGGAAGGAGATGGGGGGGCGGAAGGGGAAGAAAGGGGGAAGGAGATGGGGAAGGAAGGGGGGAAAGAGATGGGGGAAGGAAGGGGGAAAGAGATGGGGTGAAGGAGAGGGGGAAGGAGATGGGGAAGGAGGTGGGGGAAGGAAGGGGGAAGGAGATATGGAGGAAGGAAGGGGGAAGGAGATGGGGCGCAAGGAAGCGGGAAGGAGATGGGGGAAGTAGATGGGGGAAGGAAGGGGGAAGGAGATGGGGGAAGGAATGGGGGAGGAAATGGCGGGGGAAGGAGATGGGGAAGGAAGGGGGAAGGAGATAGGGGGAAGGAGATGGGGGGAAGAAAGGGGGAAGGAGATGTGGGGTAAGGAATGGGGAAGGCGATGGGGGGAGGAAGGGGGAAGGAGATGTGTGGGAAGGAAGGGGAAGAGATGTGGGGTAAGGAAGAGGGAAGGAGATGGGGGAAAGCAGATAGGGGGAAGGAAGGGGGAAGGAAATAGTGGGGGAAGGTGATGGGGGAAAGGAAGGGGGAAGGAGATAGGTGGGAATGAGATGGGGGGAAGGAAGGGGGAAGTAGGTAGGGGGATGGAGATGGGGAAGGAGATATTGGGGAAGGAAGGGGGAAGGAGATTAGGGAAGGAGTAGTGGGGGAAGAAAGGGGATAGGAGATTGGTGGGAAGGAGAGGGAGGGGACGGAAGGGGGAAGAAAGGGGGAAGGAGATGGGGGAAGGAAGGGGGAAGGAGATGGGGTGAAGAAGAGGGGGGGAAGGAGATAGGGGAGAAGGAGATGGGGGAAGGAAAGGGAAAGGAGATAAGGGGGGAAGGAGATGGGGGTAGGAAGGGGGAAGGATATGGGGGGGGAAGGAAGGGGGAAGGAGATGGGGAAGGAAGGGGGAAGGAGATAGGGGAAGGAGATGGGGGATGGAAGGGTGAAGGAGATGGGGAAGAAGGGGGGAGGAGATAGCGGGGGAAGGAGATGGGGAAGGAAGGGGGAAGGAGATGTGGGGGAAGGAAGGGGAAGAGACGTGGTGTAAGGAAGGGTGAAGGAGATGGGGGAAGGAAGGGGGAAGGAGATGGAGGAAGGAGATGGGGGATGGAAGGGAGAAGGAGATGGGGAAGAAGGGGGGAGGAGATAGCGGGGGAAGGAGATGGGGAAAGAAGGGGGAAGGAGATGTGGGGGGAGGAAGGGGGAAGGTAGGGGGAAGGAAATAGTGGGGGAAGGTGATGGGGAAATGAACGGGGAAGGAGATAGGGTTGAATGAGATGGGGTAAGGAGGCGAGAAGGAGAATGGGGAAGAAGATGCGGGAAGGAGATGGGGAGAAGGAGCTGGGGAAGGAGATAGTGGGGATTGAAAGGGGAAGGAGATAAGGGAAGGAGATAGCGGGGGAAGAAAATGGGAAGGAGATGGGGGAAGGAAGGGGGAAGGAGATGGGGTGAAGAAGAGTGGGGGAAGGAGATAGGGGAGAAGGAGATGGGGGGAAGGAAAGGGAAAGGAGATAAGGGGGAAGGAGATAGGGGGAAGGAGATGGAGGAAGCAGATGGTGGAAGAAAGGGGGAAGGAGATGGGGGGAATGAGATCGAGAGGAAAGAAGGGGGAAGGAGATGGCGAGAAGGACATGGTGGAAGGAAGGGGGAAGGAGATTGGGAGAAGGAGATGGGGGAAGGAAGGGGGAAGGAGATGGGGGAAGGAAAGGGGAAGGAGAAAAGGGGAAAGGAAGGGGGAAGGAGATGGGGGGATGGAGACGGGGGAAGGAAGGGGGAACGAGGTAGTGGGGGAAGGAAGGGGGAAGTAGATGGGAGGAAGGGGAGGGGCGGATCGAAGGCTGGAAGTAGAGGGCGGAAGGAAGGGGAAAGGAGAGGTGAGGGAAGGAAGGGGGAAGGAGATGGTGGAAAGGAGATGTTGGGAAGGAAGGGGGAAGGAGATGTTGGGAAGGAAGGGGGAAGGAGAAGGGGAGGAAGGGGGAAGGAGAGAGGGAGGGAGATAAGTGGGAAGGAAGGGAGACGGAGATGGGAGGAAGGAAGGGGGAATGAGATGGGGGGAAGGAGATGGGGAAGGGAGATGTGGAAGGAAGAGGGAAGGAGATGGGGGGTAACGAATGGGGAAGGAGATGAGGGGGAGGGAAGGGGGAACGAGATGGGGGTAAGGAAGGGGGAAGAAAATTGGGGGAAGCAGATCGGGTGAAGGAAGGGGGAACGAGATGGGGGAAGGAAGGGGAAGGAAGTGGGAAGTAGATGGGGGTAAGGAATGGGGAAGGAGATGGGGGAAGGATGGGGGAAGAAGACAGGGTTGAAGGATTAGGGGGAAGGAAGGGGGAAGCAGATGGGGGGAAGGAGATGGGGGAAGGAAGATGGAAGGAGTTAGCGGGGAAGGAGATTGGGGTTAAGGAAGGGGGGAAGGAGATGTGGAGGAAGGAAGTGGGGAAGGGGATGTGGGTAATGGAAGGGGGAAGGAGATGGGGGAAGCAGATTGGGGGGAAGGAAGGGGGAAGGAGACAGTGGGGAAGGAAGGGGAAGGGGACGTGGAAGGAGATGGGGGAATGGAAGGTAGAAGGAGATGTGGGCGAATGAAGGGGGAAGGAGATGGGGGGAAGGAAGGGGGAAGGGGAAATGGGGGAAGGAACGGGGAACGCAGATAGGGGGAAGGAGACGGGGGAAGGAAGGGGGAACGAGATAGTTGGGGAAGGAAGTGTGGAGTAGATAGGGGAGAAGGAAGGGGGAAGGAGATGGGGGGTAGGAAGGCGGTACGAGATAGGGGTGAAGGAAGGGGGAAGGTGATGGGACGAAGGAGAGGGGGGGATCGAAGGCGGGAAGCAGAGGGCGGAAGGAAGGGGAAAGGAGAGGTGAGGGAAGGAAGGGGGAAGGAGATGGGGAGGAAGGAGGAAGGAGAGGGGGGGGGAGATAAGTGGGAAGGAAGGGGGAAAGAGATGTGGGGAAGGAAGGGGGAATGAAATGGGGTGAAGGAGATGGGGGAAGGAAGGAGGAAGGAGATGTGGGGTAAGGAATGGGGAAGGAGATGGGTGGGAGGGAAGGGGGAACGAGATGGGGGTAAGGAAGGGTGAAGGAGATGGGGAAGCAGATGGGGGAAGGAAGGGGAAGGAAGGGGGAAGGAGATGGGGGAAGGAGAGGGGGGAAGGAATGGGGAATGAGATAAGGGGAAGGAGATGGGGAGGAAGATGGGGGGCAAGGAAGTGGGAAGGAGGTGGGGGGATGCAGATGGGGGGAAGGAAGGGGGAAGGTGATGTGGGGTAAGGAATGGGGAAGGAGATGGGGGAAGGATGGGGGAAGGAGACAGTGGGGAAGGATTAGGGGGAAGGAAGGGGGAAGGAGATGGGGGAAAGAGATGGGGGAAGGAAGGGTTTAGGAGATGGGAGAAGGATGGGGAAGAAGATAGGGGGAAGGATTGGGGTGAAGGAAGGGGGAAGCAAATGGTGGGGCAGGAGATGGGGAAGGAAGGGGGAAGGAGATAGCAGGGAAGGAGATTGCGGGGAAGGAAGGGAGGAAGGAGTTGTGGGTAAGGAAGGGGGAAGGAGATGGGGAAGGAAAGGGGAAGGAGATGGGGGAAGGAGATGGGGGGATGGAAGTGAGAAGGAGATGGGGAAGAAGGGGGGAGGAGATAGCGGGGGAAGGAGATGGGGAAGGAAGGGGGAAGGAGATGTGGGGGAAGGAAGGGGGAAGGAAGGGGGAAGGAAATAGTGGGGGAAGGTGATGGGGAAAGGAACGGGGAAGGAGATAGGGGGGAATGAGATGGGGTAAGGAGGCGACAAGGAGAATGGGGAAGAAGATGCGGGAAGGAGATGGGGAGAAGGAGATGGGGGGAAGGATGGGGGAAGAAGACAGGGGTGAAGGATTAGGGGGAAGTGAGGGGGAAGGAGATGGGGAAGGAGATGGGGGAAGGAAGGGGGAAGGAGATAGCGGGGAAGGAGATTGGGGGAAGGCATGGGGGAAGGAGATGTGGAGGAAGGAAAGGGGGAAGAGGATGTGGGTAAGGAAGGGGGAAGGAGATGGGGGAAGCAGATTGGGGGGAAGGAAGGGGGAAGGAGATAGTGGGGAAGGAAGGGGGAAGGAGATGGGGGAAGGAGATGGGGGAAATGGAAGGTAGAAGGAGATGTGGGGGAAGGAAGGGGGAAGATGTGGGAGATGGGGGGAAGCCGATAGGGTGGAAGGAAGGGGGTAGAGATAGGCGGAGGTAGATGGGGGGAAGGAAGGGGGAGGGAGATGGGGGGAAGGAAGTGGGAAGGAGATGGGGAACGAAGGCGGAAGGAGATGGGGGAAGAATTAGGGGGGGAGGAAGGGGGAAGAAGTTGGGTGAAGGAGATGGGGGAAGGAAGGGGGAAGGAGACAGGGGGTAATGAGATTGAGGGGGAAGGAAGGGGGAAGGAGATTTGGGGAAGGAAGGGGGAAGGAGATGGGGGAAGGAGATAGTGGGGGAAGGAAGGGGGATAGAGATGGGGGAAGGTGATGGGGAAGGAGATAGGGGGGAATGAGATGGAGTAAGGAGGGGGGAAGGAGATAAGGGAAGGAGATAGGGGGAAGGAGATGGGGGTAGGAAGGGGGAAGGATATGGGGGGAAGGAAGGGGGAAGGAGATGGGGGAAGGAGATGGGGGAAGGAAGGGGGGAAGTAGATGTGGAGGAAGGAACGAGGAAGGAGATGGGGAAGGAAGGGGGAGGAGATAGCGGGGGAAGGAGATGGGGAAGGAAGGGGGAAGGAGATAGGGGGGAATGAGATTCCGGAAGGAGATAGCGGAGAAGGAGATGGGAGAAGGAATGGGGAAGGAAATCGGGGGGAAGGAAGGGGAAAGGAGATGGGGGAAGGAAGGGGGGAGGAGACAGCGGGGGGAGGAGATGGGGAAGGAAGGGGGAAGTAGATGTAGGGAAGGAAGGGGAAGAGATGTAGGGTAAGGAAGGGCGAAGGAGATGGGGGAAAGCAGATGGGGGAAGGAAATAGTGGGAGAAGGTGATGGGGGAAAGGAAGGGGGAAGGAGATAGGGGGGAATGAGATGCCGGAAGGAGATAGGGGATAAGGAGATGGGTGGGAAGGAAGGGGGAAGGATATGGGGGGGAAGGAAGGGGAAGGAGATGGGGGAAGGAAGGGGGAAGGAGCTGGGGGGAAGGAAGGGGGAAGGAGATGGGGGAAGGAGATAGGGGGAAGGAAGAGGGAAGGAGATAATGGAAAGGGGATGGGGTAGGAAGGGGGAAGGAGATGGAGGGAAGGAAGGGGGAGGAGATGGGGAAGGAAGGGGGAAGGAGATGGGGGAATGAGATAGTGGGGGAAGGAAGGGGGATAGAGATGGGGGAAGGTGATGGGGAAGGAAGGGGGACGGAGATAAGGGTGAAGGAGATGGGGGGACGGAAGGGGGATAGAGATGGGGGAAGGAGTTGAGCGGAAGGAAGGGGGAAGGAGATAGTGGGGAAGGAGATGGGGTGAAGGAAGGGGAAGGAGATGGTGGAAAGGAGGTGGGGGAAGGAAGGGAGTAGGAGATAGGGGGAAGGAGATGGGGGATGGAATGGGGAAGGAGATGTGGGATGGAGAGGGGGGAAGGAAGGGGAAGGAGATAGGGGGAAGGAGATGGGGTGAAGGAAGGGGGAAGTAGATGTGGGAATGTGTTGTGCGGAAGGAAGTGGGAAGGACATGGAGGGAAGGAAGGGGGAGGAGATGGGGGGAAGGAGATGGGGAAGGGAGATGGGGAACGAAGAGGGAAGGAGATGGGGGAAGGTAGGGGGAAGAAGATGTGAGGTAAGGAATGGGGAAGGAGATGAGGGGGAGGGAAAGGGGAACGAGATGGGGGTAAGGAAGGGGGAAGAAGATTGGGGGAAGCAGATAGGGTGAAGGAAGGGGGAACGAGATGGGGGAAGGAAGGGGAAGGAAGTGGGAAGTAGATGGGGGTAAGGAATGGCGAAGGAGATGGGGAAGGAGATGGGGGAAGGAAGGGGGAAGGAGATGGGGAAGGCTGGGGAAGAAGACAGGGGGGAAGAATTGGGGGGAAGGAAGGGGGAAGCAGATGGGGGGAAGGAGATGGGGGATGGAAGAGGGAAGGAGATAGCGGGGAAGGAGATTGGGGGAAGGCATGGGGGAAGGAGATGTGGAGGAAGGAAGGGGGGAAGAGGATGTGGGTAAGGAAGGGGGAAGGAGATCGGGGAAGCAGATTGGGGGAAGGAAGGGGGAAGGAAATAGTGGGGAAGGAAGGGGGAAGGAGATGGGGGAAGGAGATGGGGAAATGGAAGGTAGAAGGAGATGTGGGGGAAGGAAGGGGGAAGGAGATGGGGGGAAGCCGATAGGGTGGAAGGAAGGGGGTAGGAGATAGGCGGAAGTAGATGGGGGGAAGGAAGGGGGAAGGAGATGGGGGGAAGGAAGTGGGAAGGAGATGGGGAAGGAAGGCGGAAGGAGATGGGGGAAGAATTGGGGGGGAGGAAGGGGGAAGAAGTTGGGTGAAGGAGATGGGGGAAGGAAGGGGGAAGGAGACGGGCGTAAGGAGATTGAGGGGGAAGGAAGGGGGAAGGAGATTTGGGGAAGGAAGGGGGAAGGAGATGGGGGAAGGAGATAGTGGGGGAAGGAAGGGGGATAGAGATGGGGGAAGGTGATGGGGAAGGAGATAGGGGGGAATGAGATGGAGTAAGGAGGGGGGAAGGAGATACGGGACGGAGATAGGGAAGAAGGAAATGGCGGGAAGGAAGAGGGATGGAGGTAGGTGGGGAGGAGATGGGGAAGGAGATAGTGGGGAAGGAAGGGGGAAGGAGATAAGGGAAGGAGATAGGGGGAAGGAGATGGGGGTAGGAAGGGGGAAGGATATGGGGGGAAGGAAGGGGGAAGGAGATGGGGGAAGGAGATGGGGAAGAATTAGGGGGGGAGGAAGGGGGAAGAAGTTGGGTGAAGGAGATGGGGGAAGGAAGGGGGAAGGAGACGGGGGTAAGGAGATTGAGGGGGAAGGAAGGGGGAAGGAGATTTGGGGAAGGAGATGGGGGAAGGAGATAGTGGGGGAAGGAAGGGGGATAGAGATGGGGGAAGGTGATGGAGAAGGAGATAGGGGGGAATGAGATGGAGTAAGGAGGGGGGAAGGAGATACGGGACGGAGATAGGGAAGAAGGAAATGGCGGGAAGGAAGAGGGATGGAGGTAGGTGGGGAGGAGATGGGGAAGGAGATAGTGGGGAAGGAAGGGGGAAGGAGATAAGGGAAGGAGATAGGGGGAAGGAGATGGGGGTAGGAAGGGGGAAGGATATGGGGGGAAGGAAGGGGGAAGGAGATGGGTGAAGGAGATGGGGAAGAATTAGGGGGGAGGAAGGGGGAAGAAGTTGGGTGAAGGAGATGGGGGAAGGAAGGGGGAAGGAGACGGGGGTAAGGAGATTGAGGGGGAAGGAAGGGGGAAGGAGATTTGGGGAAGGAGATGGGGGAAGGAGATAGTGGGGGAAGGAAGGGGGATAGAGATGGGGGAAGGTGATGGAGAAGGAGATAGGGGGGAATGAGATGGAGTAAGGAGGGGGGAAGGAGATACGGGACGGAGATAGGGAAGAAGGAAATGGCGGGAAGGAAGAGGGATGGAGGTTGGTGGGGAGGAGATGGGGAAGGAGATAGTGGGGAAGGAAGGGGGAAGGAGATAAGGGAAGGAGATAGGGGGAAGGAGATGGGGGTAGGAAGGGGGAAGGATATGGGGGGAAGGAAGGGGGAAGGAGATGGGGGAAGGAAGGGGGGAAGTAGATGTGGAGGAAGGAACGAGGAAGGAGATGGGGAAGGAAGGGGGAGGAGATAGCGGGGGAAGGAGATGGGGAAGGAAGGGGGAAGGAGATAGGGGGGAATGAGATTCCGGAAGGAGATAGCGGAGAAGAAGATGGGAGAAGGAATGGGGAAGGAAATCGGGGGGAAGGAAGGGGGAAGGAGATGGTGGAAGGAAGGGGCGAGGAGATAGCGGAGGAAGGAGATGGGGAAGGAAGGGGGAAGGAGATGTGGGGGAAGGAAGGGGAAGAGATGTAGGGTAAGGAAGGGCGAAGGAGATGGGGGAAAGCAGATGGAGGAAGGAAGGGGGAAGGAAATAGTGGGAGAAGGTGATGGGGGAAAGGAAGGGGGAAGGAGATAGGGGGGAATGAGATGCCGGAAGGAGATAGGGGAGAAGGAGATGGGTGGGAAGGAAGGGGGAAGGAGATGGGGGGGAAGGAAGGGGGAAGGAGATGGGGGAAGGAAGGGGGAAGGAGATGGGGGGAAGGAAGGGGGAAGGAGATGGGGGAAGGAGATAGGGGGAAGGAAGAGGGAAGGAGATAGTGGAAAGGGGATGGGGGTAGGAAGGGGGAAGGAGATGCAGGGAAGGAAGGGGGAGGAGATGGGGAAGGAAGGGGGAAGGAGATTGGGGGAAGGAAGGGGGAAGGAGATGGGGGAAGGAGATGGGGGAAGGAAGGGGGATAGAGATGGGGAAGGTGATGGGGAAGGAAGGGGGACGGAGATAAGGGTGAAGGAGATGGGGGGACGGAAGGGGGATAGAGATGGGGGAAGGAGTTGAGCGGAAGGAAGGGGGAAGGAGATAGTGGGGAAGGAGATGGGGTGAAGGAAGGGGGAAGGAGATGGTGGAAAGGAGGTGGGGGGAAGGAAGGGAGTAGGAGATAGGGGGAAGGAGATGGGCGATGGAATGGGGAAGGAGATGGGGGATGGTGAGGGGGGAAGGAAGGGGAAGGAGATAGGGGGAAGGAGACGGGGTGATGGAAGGGGGAAGGAGATATGGGGAAGGAGATGGGGGGACGGAAGGGGGAAGTAAATGTGGGAAGGAGTTGTGCGGAAGGAAGTGGGAAGGACATGGAGGGAAGGAAGGGGGGGAGATGGGGAAGGAAGGGGGAAGGAGATGGGGGATGGAGATAGTGGGGCAAGGAAGGGGGAAGGAGATGGGGGAAGGAGATAGTGGGGGGAGGAAAGGGGAAGGAGATGGGGGAAGGAGATAGTGGGGGGAGGAAAGGGGAAGGTGATGGGGGAAGGTGATGGGGAAGGAAGGGGGATGGAGATAAGGGAGAAGGAGATGGGGGGACGGAAGGGGGATAGAGATGGGGGAAGGAGTTGAGCGGAAGGAAGGGGGAAGGAGATAGTGGGGAAGGAGATGGGGGTGAAGGAAGGGAGTAGGAGATAGGGGAAGGAGATGGGGAATGGAATGGGGAAGGATATGGGGGATGGAGAGGGGGGAAGGAAGGGGAAGGAGATGGGGGAAGAAGATGGGGTGAAGGAAGGGGGAAGGAGATAGGGGGAAGGAGATGGGGGGACCGAAGGGGGAAGTAGATAGGGGAGAAGGAGATGGGGGGAAGGAAAGGGAAAGGAGGTAAGGCAGAAGGATATGGCGGTAAGGAAGGGGGAAGGAGATGGGTGAAGGAGATGGGGGAGGGAAGTGTGGAAGGAGATGTGGAGGAAGCAAGGGGGAAGTAAATGGGGCGTAAGGAAGAGGGTAGGAGATGGGGGCAAGGAGATAGGCGGGAAGGAAGTGGATGGAGATTGGGGAAAGAAGTGAGGAACAGATAGCGGGGGAAGGAAATGGGGAAGGAAGGGGGATGGAGATGTGGGGGAAGGAAGGTGAAGAGATGTAGGGTGAGAAAGGGCGATGGAGATGGGGGAAAGCAGATAGGGGGAAGGAAGGGGGAAGGAAATAGTGGGAGAAGGTGATGGGGGAAAGGAAGGGGGAAGGAGATAGGGGGGAATGAGATTCCGGAAAGAGATAGCGGAGAAGGAGATGGGAGAAGGAATGGGGAAGGATATCGGGGGGAAGGAAGGGGGAAGGAGATGGGGGAAGGAAGGGGGGAGGAGATAGCGGGGGAAGGAGATGGGGAAGGAAGGGGGAAGGAGATGTGGGGGAAGGAAGGTGAAGAGATGTAGGGTAAGGAAGGGCGATGGAGATGGGGGAAAGCAGATAGGGGGAAGGAAGGGGGAAGGAAATAGTGGGAGAAGGTGATGGGGGAAAGGAAGGGGGAAGGAGATAGGGGGGAATGAGATGCCAGAAGGAGATAGGGGAGAAGGAGATGGGTCGGAAGGGGGAAGTAGATGGGGGAAGGAGTTGTGCGGAAGGAAGTGGGAAGGAGATAGGGGGGAAGGAGATGGGAGTGAAGGAAGGAGGAAGGAGATGGTCGAAAGGAGATGGGGGAAGGAAGGGGGAAGGAGATGGTGGAAGGAGATGGGGGAAGAAAGGGGGAAGAGATGGGGGAATGAGATCGAGGGGAAGGAAGGGGGAAGGAGATGGGTGGAAGGTGATGGGGTAAGGTAGGGGGAAGGAGATGTGGGGTAAGGAATGGGGAAGGAGATGAGGGGGAGGGAAGGGGGAACGAGATAGGGGTAAGGAAGGGGGAAGGAGATTGGGGGAAGCAGATCGGGTGAAGGAAGGGGGAACGAGATGGGGGAAGGAAGGGGAAGGAAGTGGGAAGGAGATGGGGGTAAGGAATGGGGAAGGAAATGGGGGGAAGGATGGGGGAAGGAGACGGGGTGAAGGATTAGGTGGAAGGAAGGGGAAGGAGATGGGGGAAGGAGATGGGGAAGGAAGGGGGAAGGAGATGGGGGAAGGATGGGGAAGAAGACAGGGGGGAAGGATTAGGGGGAAGGAAGGGGGAAGCAGATGGGGGGAAGCAGATGGGGGAAGGAAGAGGGAAGGAGATAGCGGGGAAGGAGATTGGGGTTAAGGAAGGGGGGAAGGAGATGTGGAGGAAGGAAGGGGGGAAGGGGATGTGGGTAATGGAAGAGGGAAGGAGATGGGGGAAGCAGATTGGGGGGAAGGAAGGGGGAAGGAGACAGTGGGGAAGGAAGGGGAAGGGGATGTGGAAGGAGATGGGGGGAATGGAAGGTAGAAGGAGATGTGGGGGAATGAAGGTGGAAGGAGATGGGGGGAAGGAAGGGGGAAGGGGAAAGGGGGAAGGAAGGGGGAACGCAGATAGGGGGAAGGAGACGGGGGAAGGAAGGGGGAACGAGATAGTGGGGGAAGGAAGTGTGGAGTAGATAGGGGAGAAGGGGAGGGAAGGAAGGGGGAAGGAGATGGGGAGGAAGGAGGAGGGAGAGGGGGAGGGAGATAAGTGGGAAGGAAGGGGGAAAGAGATGTGGGGAAGGAATGGGGAATGAGATAGGGTGAAGGAGATGGGGGAAGGAAGGAGGAAGGAGATAGTGGGGAATGAGATAGGGTAAGGAGATAGTGGGGAAGGAAGGGGGAAGGAGATAAGGGAAGGAGATAGCGGGGGAAGAAAGGGGGTAGGAGATAGGTGGGAAGGAGATGGGGGGGCGGAAGGGGAAGAAAGGGGGAAGGAGATGGGGAAGGAAGGGGGAAAGAGATGGGGGAAGGAAGGGGGAAAGAGATGGCGGAAGGAAGGGGGAAAGAGATGGGGTGAAGGAGAGGGGGAAGGAGATAGGGGAGAAGGAGATGGGGGAAGGAAAGGGAAAGGAGATAAGGGGGAAGGAGATGGGGGAAGGAGATGGGGAAGGAGGTGGGGGAAGGAAGGGGGAAGGAGATATGGAGGAAGGAAGGGGGAAGGAGATGGGGCGCAAGGAAGCGGGAAGGAGATGGGGGAAGTAGATGGGGGAAGGAAGGGGGAAGGAGATGGGGGAAGGAATGGGGGAGGAGATGGCGGGGGAAGGAGATGGGGAAGGAAGGGGGAAGGAGATAGGGGGAAGGAGATGGGGGGAAGAAAGGGGGAAGGAGATGTGGGGTAAGTAATGGGGAAGGCGATGGGGGTAGGAAGGGGGAAGGAGATGTGTGGGAAGGAAGGGGAAGAGATGTGGGGTAAGGAAGAGGGAAGGAGATGGGGGAAAGCAGATAGGGGGAAGGAAGGGGGAAGGAAATAGTGGGGGAAGGTGATGGGGGAAAGGAAGGGGGAAGGAGATAGGTGGGAATGAGATGGGTGGAAGGAAGGGGGAAGTAGGTAGGGGGATGGAGATGGGGAAGGAGATATTGGGGAAGGAAGGGGGAAGGAGATAAGGGAAGGAGTAGTGGGGGAAGAAAGGGGATAGGAGATTGGTGGGAAGGAGAGGGAGGGGACGGAAGGGGGAAGAAAGGGGGAAGGAGATGGGGGAAGGAAGGGGGAAGGAGATGGGGTGAAGAAGAGGGGGGAAGGAGATAGGGGAGAAGGAGATGGGGGGAAGGAAAGGGAAAGCAGATAAGGGGGAAGGAGATGGGGGTAGGAAGGTGGAAGGATATGGGGGGGAAGGAAGGGGGAAGGAGATGGGGAAGGAAGGGGGAAGGAGATAGGGGAAGGAGAAGGGGGGATGGAAGGGTGAAGGAGATGGGGAAGAAGGGGGGAGGAGATAGCGGGGGAAGGAGATGGGGAAGGAAGGGGGAAGGAGATGTGGGGGAAGGAAGGGGAAGAGACGTGGTGTAAGGAAGGGTGAAGGAGATGGGGGAAGGAAGGGGGAAGGAGATGGAGGAAGGAGATGGGGGATGGAAGGGAGAAGGAGATGGGGAAGAAGGGGGGAGGAGATAGCGGGGGAAGGAGATGGGGAAAGAAGGGGGAAGGAGATGTGGGGGGAGGAAGGGGGAAGGTAGGGGGAAGGAAATAGTGGGGGAAGGTGATGGGGAAATGAACGGGGAAGGACATAGGGGGGAATGAGATGGGGTAAGGAGGCGAGAAGGAGAATGGGGAAGAAGATGCGGGAAGGAGATGGGGAGAAGGAGATGGGGAAGGAGATAGTGGGGATTGAAAGGGGAAGGAGATAAGGGAAGGAGATAGCGGGGGAAGAAAAGGGGAAGGAGATGGGGAAGGAAGGGGGAAGGAGATGGGGTGAAGAAGAGTGGGGGAAGGAGATAGGGGAGAAGGAGATGGGGGGAAGGAAAGGGAAAGGAGATAAGGGGGAAGGAGATAGGGGGAAGGAGATGGGGAAAGCAGATGGTGGAAGAAAGTGGGAAGGAGATGGGGGGAATGAGATCGAGAGGAAGGAAGGGGGAAGGAGATGGCGAGAAGGACATGGTGGAAGGAAGGGGGAAGGAGATTGGGAGAAGGAGATGGGGGAAGGAAGGGGGAAGGAGATGGGGGAAGGAAAGGGGAAGGAGAAAAGGGGAAAGGAAGGGGGAAGGAGATAGGGGGGAAGGAGACGGGGGAAGGAAGGGGGAACGAGGTAGTGGGGGAAGGAAGGGGGAAGTAGATGGGAGGAAGGGGAGGGGCGAATCGAAGGCTGGAAGCAGAGGGCGGAAGGAAGGGGAAAGGAGAGGTGAGGGAAGGAAGGGGGAAGGAGATGGTGGAAAGGAGATGTTGGGAAGGAGGGGGGAAGGTGATGCAGAAGGAGATGCGGGAAGGAGATAGGGGAGAAGGAGATGTGGGAAAGGAAGAGGGAAGGAGGTAGGGTGAAGTAGATTGGGAAGGAGATAGTGGGGAAGGAAGGGGGAAGGAGATAAGGGAAGGAGATAGCGGGGGAAGAAAGGGGGTAGGAGATAGGTGGGAAGGAGATGGGGGGGCGGAAGGGGAAGAAAGGGGGAAGGAGATCGGGAAGGAAGGGGGAAAGAGATGGGGGAAGGAAGGGGGAAAAAGATGGGGTGAAGGAGAGGGGGAAGGAGATGGGGAAGGAGGTGGGGGAAGGAAGGGGGAAGGAGATATGGAGGAAGGAAGGGGGAAGGAGATGGGGCGCAAGGAAGCGGGAAGGAGATGGGGGAAGTAGATGGGGGAAGGAAGGGGGAAGGAGATGGGGGAAGGAATGGGGGAGGAAATGGCGGGGGAAGGAGATGGGGAAGGAAGGGGGAAGGAGATAGGGGGAAGGAGATGGGGGGAAGAAAGGGGGAAGGAGATGTGGGGTAAGGAATGGGGAAGACGATGGGGGGAGGAAGGGGGAAGGAGATGTGTGGGAAGGAAGGGGAAGAGATGTGGGGTAAGGAAGAGGGAAGGAGATGGGGGAAAGCAGATAGGGGGAAGGAAGGGGGAAGGAAATAGTGGGGGAAGGTGATGGGGGAAAGGAAGGGGGAAGGAGATAGGTGGGAATGAGATGGGGGGAAGGAAGGGGGAAGTAGGTAGGGGGATGGAGATGGGGAAGGAGATATTGGGGAAGGAAGGGGGAAGGAGATAAGGGAAGGAGTAGTGGGGGAAGAAAGGGGATAGGAGATTGGTGGGAAGGAGAGGGAGGGGACGAAAGGGGGAAGAAAGGGGGAAGGAGATGGGGGAAGGAAGGGGGAAGGAGATGGGGTGAAGAAGAGGGGGGAAGGAGATAGGGGAGAAGGAGATGGGGGGAAGGAAAGGGAAAGGAGATAAGGGGGAAGGAGATGGGGGTAGGAAGGGGGAAGGATATGGGGGGGAAGGAAGGGGGAAGGAGATGGGGAAGGAAGGGGGAAGGAGATAGGGGAAGGAGATGGGGGATGGAAGGGTGAAGGAGATGGGGAAGAAGGGGGGAGGAGATAGCGGGGGAAGGAGATGGGGAAGGAAGGGGGAAGGAGATGTGGGGGAAGGAAGGGGAAGAGACGTGGTGTAAGGAAGGGTGAAGGAGATGGGGGAAGGAAGGGGGAAGGAGATGGATGAAGGAGATGGGGGATGGAAGGGAGAAGGAGATGGGGAAGAAGGGGGGAGGAGATAGCGGGGGAAGGAGATGGGGAAAGAAGGGGGAAGGAGATGTGGGGGGAGGAAGGGGGAAGGTAGGGGGAAGGAAATAGTGGGGGAAGGTGATGGGGAAATGAACGGGGAAGGAGATAGGGGGGAATGAGATGGGGTAAGGAGGCGAGAAGGAGAATGGGGAAGAAGATGCGGGAAGGAGATGGGGAGAAGGAGCTGGGGAAGGAGATAGTGGGGATTGAAAGGGGAAGGAGATAAGGGAAGGAGATAGCGGGGGAAGAAAATGGGAAGGAGATGGGGGAAGGAAGGGGGAAGGAGATGGGGTGAAGAAGAGTGGGGGAAGGAGATAGGGGAGAAGGAGATGGGGGGAAGGAAAGGGAAAGGAGATAAGGGGGAAGGAGATAGGGGGAAGGAGATGGAGGAAGCAGATGGTGGAAGAAAGGGGGAAGGAGATGGGGGGAATGAGATCGAGAGGAAAGAAGGGGGAAGGAGATGGCGAGAAGGACATGGTGGAAGGAAGGGGGAAGGAGATTGGGAGAAGGAGATGGGGGAAGGAAGGGGGAAGGAGATGGGGGAAGGAAAGGGGAAGGAGAAAAGGGGAAAGGAAGGGGGAAGGAGATGGGGGGAAGGAGACGGGGGAAGGAAGGGGGAACGAGGTAGTGGGGGAAGGAAGGGGGAAGTAGATGGGAGGAAGGGGAGGGGCGGATCGAAGGCTGGAAGTAGAGGGCGGAAGGAAGGGGAAAGGAGAGGTGAGGGAAGGAAGGGGGAAGGAGATGGTGGAAAGGAGATGTTGGGAAGGAAGGGGGAAGGAGATGTTGGGAAGGAAGGGGGAAGGAGAAGGGGAGGAAGGGGGAAGGAGAGAGGGAGGGAGATAAGTGGGAAGGAAGGGAGACGGAGATGGGAGGAAGGAAGGGGGAATGAGATGGGGGGAAGGAGATGGGGAAGGGAGATGTGGAAGGAAGAGGGAAGGAGATGGGGGGTAACGAATGGGGAAGGAGATGAGGGGGAGGGAAGGGGGAACGAGATGGGGGTAAGGAAGGGGGAAGAAAATTGGGGGAAGCAGATAGGGTGAAGGAAGGGGGAACGAGATGGGGGAAGGAAGGGGAAGGAAGTGGGAAGTAGATGGGGGTAAGGAATGGGGAAGGAGATGGGGGAAGGATGGGGGAAGAAGACAGGGTTGAAGGATTAGGGGGAAGGAAGGGGGAAGCAGATGGGGGGAAGGAGATGGGGGAAGGAAGAGGGAAGGAGTTAGCGGGGAAGGAGATTGGGGTTAAGGAAGGGGGGAAGGAGATGTGGAGGAAGGAAGGGGGGAAGGGGATGTGGGTAATGGAAGGGGGAAGGAGATGGGGGAAGCAGATTGGGGGGAAGGAAGGGGGAAGGAGACAGTGGGGAAGGAAGGGGAAGGGGACGTGGAAGGAGATGGGGGAATGGAAGGTAGAAGGAGATGTGGGGGAATGAAGGGGGAAGGAGATGGGGGGAAGGAAGGGGGAAGGGGAAAGGGGGGAAGGAACGGGGAACGCAGATAGGGGGAAGGAGACGGGGGAAGGAAGGGGGAACGAGATAGTTGGGGAAGGAAGTGTGGAGTAGATAGGGGAGAAGGAAGGGGGAAGGAGATGGGGGGTAGGAAGGCGGTACGAGATAGGGGTGAAGGAAGGGGGAAGGTGATGGGACGAAGGAGAGGGGGGGATCGAAGGCGGGAAGCAGAGGGCGGAAGGAAGGGGAAAGGAGAGGGGAGGGAAGGAAGGGGGAAGGAGATGGGGAGGAAGGAGGAAGGAGAGGGGGAGGGAGATAAGTGGGAAGGAAGGGGGAAAGAGATGTGGGGAAGGAAGGGGGAATGAAATGGGGTGAAGGAGATGGGGGAAGGAAGGAGGAAGGAGATGTGGGGTAAGGAATGGGGAAGGAGATGGGTGGGAGGGAAGGGGGAACGAGATGGGGGTAAGGAAGGGTGAAGGAGATGGGGAAGCAGATGGGGGAAGGAAGGGGAAGGAAGGGGGAAGGAGATGGGGGAAGGAGAGGGGGGAAGGAATGGGGAATGAGATAAGGGGAAGGAGATGGGGAGGAAGATGGGGGGCAAGGAAGTGGGAAGGAGGTGGGGGGATGCAGATGGGGGGAAGGAAAGGGGAAGGTGATGTGGGGTAAGGAATGGGGAAGGAGATGGGGGAAGGATGGGGGAAGGAGACAGTGGGGAAGGATTAGGGGGAAGGAAGGGGGAAGGAGATGGGGGAAAGAGATGGGGGAAGGAAGGGTTTAGGAGATGGGGGAAGGATGGGGAAGAAGATAGGGGGAAGGATTGGGGTGAAGGAAGGGGGAAGCAAATGGTGGGGCAGGAGATGGGGAAGGAAGGGGGAAGGAGATAGCAGGGAAGGAGATTGCGGGGAAGGAAGGGAGGAAGGAGTTGTGGGTAAGGAAGGGGGAAGGAGATGGGGAAGGAAAGGGGAAGGAGATGGGGGAAGGAGATGGGGGGATGGAAGTGAGAAGGAGATGGGGAAGAAGGGGGGAGGAGATAGCGGGGGAAGGAGATGGGGAAGGAAGGGGGAAGGAGATGTGGCGGAAGGAAGGGGGAAGGAAGGGGGAAGGAAATAGTGGGGGAAGGTGATGGGGAAAGGAACGGGGAAGGAGATAGGGGGGAATGAGATGGGGTAAGGAGGCGACAAGGAGAATGGGGAAGAAGATGCGGGAAGGAGATGGGGAGAAGGAGATGGGGGGAAGGATGGGGGAAGAAGACAGGGGTGAAGGATTAGGGGGAAGTGAGGGGGAAGGAGATGGGGAAGGAGATGGGGGAAGGAAGGGGGAAGGAGATAGCGGGGAAGGAGATTGGGGGAAGGCATGGGGGAAGGAGATGTGGAGGAAGGAAAGGGGGAAGAGGATGTGGGTAAGGAAGGGGGAAGGAGATGGGGGAAGCAGATTGGGGGGAAGGAAGGGGGAAGGAGATAGTGGGGAAGGAAGGGGGAAGGAGATGGGGAAGGAGATGGGGGAAATGGAAGGTAGAAGGAGATGTGGGGGAAGGAAGGGGGAAGATGTGGGAGATGGGGGGAAGCCGATAGGGTGGAAGGAAGGGGGTAGAGATAGGCGGAAGTAGATGGGGGGAAGGAAGGGGGAGGGAGATGGGGGGAAGGAAGTGGGAAGGAGATGGGGAACGAAGGCGGAAGGAGATGGGGGAAGAATTAGGGGGGGAGGAAGGGGGAAGAAGTTGGGTGAAGGAGATGGGGGAAGGAAGGGGGAAGGAGACAGGGGGTAATGAGATTGAGGGGGAAGGAAGGGGGAAGGAGATTTGGGGAAGGAAGGGGGAAGGAGATGGGGGAAGGAGATAGTGGGGGAAGGAAGGGGGATAGAGATGGGGGAAGGTGATGGGGAAGGAGATAGGGGGGAATGAGATGGAGTAAGGAGGGGGGAAGGAGATAAGGGAAGGAGATAGGGGGAAGGAGATGGGGGTAGGAAGGGGGAAGGATATGGGGGGAAGGAAGGGGGAAGGAGATGGGGGAAGGAGATGGGGGAAGGAAGGGGGGAAGTAGATGTGGAGGAAGGAACGAGGAAGGAGATGGGGAAGGAAGGGGGAGGAGATAGCGGGGGAAGGAGATGGGGAAGGAAGGGGGAAGGAGATAGGGGGGAATGAGATTCCGGAAGGAGATAGCGGAGAAGGAGATGGGAGAAGGAATGGGGAAGGAAATCGGGGGGAAGGAAGGGGAAAGGAGATGGGGGAAGGAAGGGGGGAGGAGACAGCGGGGGGAGGAGATGGGGAAGGAAGGGGGAAGTAGATGTAGGGAAGGAAGGGGAAGAGATGTAGGGTAAGGAAGGGCGAAGGAGATGGGGGAAAGCAGATGGGGGAAGGAAATAGTGGGAGAAGGTGATGGGGGAAAGGAAGGGGGAAGGAGATAGGGGGGAATGAGATGCCGGAAGGAGATAGGGGATAAGGAGATGGGTGGGAAGGAAGGGGGAAGGATATGGGGGGGAAGGAAGGGGAAGGAGATGGGGGAAGGAAGGGGGAAGGAGCTGGGGGGAAGGAAGGGGGAAGGAGATGGGGGAAGGAGATAGGGGGAAGGAAGAGGGAAGGAGATAATGGAAAGGGGATGGGGTAGGAAGGGGGAAGGAGATGGAGGGAAGGAAGGGGGAGGAGATGGGGAAGGAAGGGGGAAGGAGATGGGGGAATGAGATAGTGGGGGAAGGAAGGGGGATAGAGATGGGGGAAGGTGATGGGGAAGGAAGGGGGACGGAGATAAGGGTGAAGGAGATGGGGGGACGGAAGGGGGATAGAGATGGGGGAAGGAGTTGAGCGGAAGGAAGGGGGAAGGAGATAGTGGGGAAGGAGATGGGGTGAAGGAAGGGGGAAGGAGATGGTGGAAAGGAGGTGGGGGAAGGAAGGGAGTAGGAGATAGGGGGAAGGAGATGGGGGATGGAATGGGGAAGGAGATGGGGGATGGAGAGGGGGGAAGGATGGGGAAGGAGATAGGGGGAAGGAGATGGGGTGAAGGAAGGGGGAAGTAGATGTGGGAATGTGTTGTGCGGAAGGAAGTGGGAAGGACATGGAGGGAAGGAAGGGGGAGGAGATGGGGGGAAGGAGATGGGGAAGGGAGATGGGGAACGAAGAGGGAAGGAGATGGGGGAAGGTAGGGGGAAGAAGATGTGAGGTAAGGAATGGGGAAGGAGATGAGGGGGAGGGAAAGGGGAACGAGATGGGGGTAAGGAAGGGGGAAGAAGATTGGGGGAAGCAGATAGGGTGAAGGAAGGGGGAACGAGATGGGGGAAGGAAGGGGAAGGAAGTGGGAAGTAGATGGGGGTAAGGAAGGCGAAGGAGATGGGGAAGGAGATGGGGGAAGGAAGGGGGAAGGAGATGGGGAAGGCTGGGGAAGAAGACAGGGGGGAAGAATTGGGGGGAAGGAAGGGGGAAGCAGATGGGGGGAAGGAGATGGGGGATGGAAGAGGGAAGGAGATAGCGGGGAAGGAGATTGGGGGAAGGCATGGGGGAAGGAGATGTGGAGGAAGGAAGGGGGGAAGAGGATGTGGGTAAGGAAGGGGGAAGGAGATCGGGGAAGCAGATTGGGGGAAGGAAGGGGGAAGGAGATAGTTGGGAAGGAAGGGGGAAGGAGATGGGGGAAGGAGATGGGGAAATGGAAGGTAGAAGGAGATGTGGGGGAAGGAAGGGGGAAGGAGATGGGGGGAAGCCGATAGGGTGGAAGGAAGGGGGTAGGAGATAGGCGGAAGTAGATGGGGGGAAGGAAGGGGGAAGGAGATGGGGGGAAGGAAGTGGGAAGGAGATGGGGGAAGGAAGGCGGAAGGAGATGGGGGAAGAATTAGGGGGGGAGGAAGGGGGAAGAAGTTGGGTGAAGGAGATGGGGGAAGGAAGGGGGAAGGAGACGGGCGTAAGGAGATTGAGGGGGAAGGAAGGGGGAAGGAGATTTGGGGAAGGAAGGGGGAAGGAGATGGGGGAAGGAGATAGTGGGGGAAGGAAGGGGGATAGAGATGGGGGAAGGTGATGGGGATGGAGATAGGGGGGAATGAGATGGAGTAAGGAGGGGGGAAGGAGATACGGGACGGAGATAGGGAAGAAGGAAATGGCGGGAAGGAAGAGGGATGGAGGTAGGTGGGGAGGAGATGGGGAAGGAGATAGTGGGGAAGGAAGGGGGAAGGAGATAAGGGAAGGAGATAGGGGGAAGGAGATGGGGGTAGGAAGGGGGAAGGATATGGGGGGAAGGAAGGGGGAAGGAGATGGGGGAAGGAGATGGGGAAGAATTAGGGGGGGAGGAAGGGGGAAGAAGTTGGGTGAAGGAGATGGGGGAAGGAAGGGGGAAGGAGACGGGGGTAAGGAGATTGAGGGGGAAGGAAGGGGGAAGGAGATTTGGGGAAGGAGATAGTGGGGGAAGGAAGGGGGATAGAGATGGGGGAAGGTGATGGAGAAGGAGATAGGGGGGAATGAGATGGAGTAAGGAGGGGGGAAGGAGATACGGGACGGAGATAGGGAAGAAGGAAATGGCGGGAAGGAAGAGGGATGGAGGTAGGTGGGGAGGAGATGGGGAAGGAGATAGTGGGGAAGGAAGGGGGAAGGAGATAAGGGAAGGAGATAGGGGGAAGGAGATGGGGGTAGGAAGGGGGAAGGATATGGGGGAAGGAAGGGGGAAGGAGATGGGTGAAGGAGATGGGGAAGAATTAGGGGGGAGGAAGGGGGAAGAAGTTGGGTGAAGGAGATGGGGGAAGGAAGGGGGAAGGAGACGGGGGTAAGGAGATTGAGGGGGAAGGAAGGGGGAAGGAGATTTGGGGAAGGAGATGGGGGAAGGAGATAGTGGGGGAAGGAAGGGGGATAGAGATGGGGGAAGGTGATGGAGAAGGAGATAGGGGGGAATGAGATGGAGTAAGGAGGGGGGAAGGAGATACGGGACGGAGATAGGGAAGAAGGAAATGGCGGGAAGGAAGAGGGATGGAGGTAGGTGGGGAGGAGATGGGGAAGGAGATAGTGGGGAAGGAAGGGGGAAGGAGATAAGGGAAGGAGATAGGGGGAAGGAGATGGGGGTAGGAAGGGGGAAGGATATGGGGGAAGGAAGGGGGAAGGAGATGGGGGAAGGAGATGGGGGAAGGAAGGGGGGAAGTAGATGTGGAGGAAGGAACGAGGAAGGAGATGGGGAAGGAAGGGGGAGGAGATAGCGGGGGAAGGAGATGGGGAAGGAAGGGGGAAGGAGATAGGGGGGAATGAGATTCCGGAAGGAGATAGTGGAGAAGAAGATGGGAGAAGGAATGGGGAAGGAAATCGGGGGGAAGGAAGGGGGAAGGAGATGGTGGAAGGAAGGGGCGAGGAGATAGCGGAGGAAGGAGATGGGGAAGGAAGGGGGAAGGAGATGTGGGGGAAGGAAGGGGAAGAGATGTAGGGTAAGGAAGGGCGAAGGAGATGGGGGAAAGCAGATGGAGGAAGGAAGGGGGAAGGAAATAGTGGGAGAAGGTGATGGGGGAAAGGAAGGGGGAAGGAGATAGGGGGGAATGAGATGCCGGAAGGAGATAGGGGAGAAGGAGATGGGTGGGAAGGAAGGGGGAAGGAGATGGGGGGGAAGGAAGGGGGAAGGAGATGGGGGAAGGAAGGGGGAAGGAGATGGGGGGAAGGAAGGGGGAAAGAGATGGGGGAAGGAGATAGGGGGAAGGAAGAGGGAAGGAGATAGTGGAAAGGGGATGGGGGTAGGAAGGGGGAAGGAGATGGAGGGAAGGAAGGGGGAGGAGATGGGGAAGGAAGGGGGAAGGAGATTGGGGGAAGGAAGGGGGAAGGAGATGGGGGAAGGAGATAGTGGGGGAAGGAAGGGGGATAGAGATGGGGAAGGTGATGGGGAAGGAAGGGGGACGGAGATAAGGGTGAAGGAGATGGGGGGACGGAAGGGGGATAGAGATGGGGGAAGGAGTTGAGCGGAAGGAAGGGGGAAGGAGATAGTGGGGAAGGAGATGGGGTGAAGGAAGGGGGAAGGAGATGGTGGAAAGGAGGTGGGGGGAAGGAAGGGAGTAGGAGATAGGGGGAAGGAGATGGGCGATGGAATGGGGAAGGAGATGGGGGATGGTGAGGGGGGAAGGAAGGGGAAGGAGATAGGGGGAAGGAGACGGGGTGATGGAAGGGGGAAGGAGATATGGGGAAGGAGATGGGGGGACGGAAGGGGGAAGTAAATGTGGGAAGGAGTTGTGCGGAAGGAAGTGGGAAGGACATGGAGGGAAGGAAGGGGGGGGAGATGGGGAAGGAAGGGGGAAGGAGATGGGGGATGGAGATAGTGGGGCAAGGAAGGGGGAAGGAGATGGGGGAAGGAGATAGTGGGGGGAGGAAAGGGGAAGGAGATGGGGGAAGGAGATAGTGGGGGGAGGAAAGGGGAAGGAGATGGGGGAAGGTGATGGGGAAGGAAGGGGGAAGGAGATAAGGGAGAAGGAGATGGGGGGACGGAAGGGGGATAGAGATGGGGGAAGGAGTTGAGCGGAAGGAAGGGGGAAGGAGATAGTGGGGAAGGAGATGGGGGTGAAGGAAGGGAGTAGGAGATAGGGGAAGGAGATGGGGAATGGAATGGGGAAGGATATGGGGGATGGAGAGGGGGGAAGGAAGGGGAAGGAGATGGGGGAAGAAGATGGGGTGAAGGAAGGGGGAAGGAGATAGGGGGAAGGAGATGGGGGGACCGAAGGGGGAAGTAGATAGGGGAGAAGGAGATGGGGGGAAGGAAAGGGAAAGGAGGTAAGGCAGAAGGATATGGGGGTAAGGAAGGGGGAAGGAGATGGGTGAAGGAGATGGGGGAGGGAAGTGTGGAAGGAGATGTGGAGGAAGCAAGGGGGAAGTAAATGGGGCGTAAGGAAGGGGGTAGGAGATGGGGGCAAGGAGATAGGCGGGAAGGAAGTGGATGGAGATTGGGGAAAGAAGTGAGGAACAGATAGCGGGGGAAGGAAATGGGGAAGGAAGGGGGATGGAGATGTGGGGGAAGGAAGGTGAAGAGATGTAGGGTGAGAAAGGGCGATGGAGATGGGGAAAGCAGATAGGGGGAAGGAAGGGGGAAGGAAATAGTGGGAGAAGGTGATGCGGGAAAGGAAGTGGGAAGGAGATAGGGGGGAATGAGATTCCGGAAAGAGATAGCGGAGAAGGAGATGGGAGAAGGAATGGGGAAGGATATCGGGGGGAAGGAAGGGGGAAGGAGATGGGGGAAGGAAGGGGGGAGGAGATAGCGGGGGAAGGAGATGGGGAAGGAAGGGGGAAGGAGATGTGGGGGAAGGAAGGTGAAGAGATGTAGGGTAAGGAAGGGCGATGGAGATGGGGGAAAGCAGATAGGGGGAAGGAAGGGGGAAGGAAATAGTGGGAGAAGGTGATGGGGGAAAGGAAGGGGGAAGGAGATAGGGGGGAATGAGATGCCAGAAGGAGATAGGGGAGAAGGAGATGGGTCGGAAGGGGGAAGTAGATGGGGGAAGGAGTTGTGCGGAAGGAAGTGGGAAGGAGATAGGGGGGAAGGAGATGGGAGTGAAGGAAGGAGGAAGGAGATGGTCGAAAGGAGATGGGGGAAGGAAGGGGGAAGGAGATGGTGGAAGGAGATGGGGGAAGAAAGGGGGAAGAGATGGGGGAATGAGATTGAGGGGAAGGAAGGGGGAAGGAGATGGGTGGAAGGTGATGTGGTAAGGTAGGGGGAAGGAGATGTGGGGTAAGGAATGGGGAAGGAGATGAGGGGGAGGGAAGGGGGAACGAGATAGGGGTAAGGAAGGGGGAAGGAGATTGGGGGAAGCAGATAGCGTGAAGGAAGGGGGAACGAGATGGGGGAAGGAAGGGGAAGGAAGTGGGAAGGAGATGGGGGTAAGGAATGGGGAAGGAAATGGGGGGAAGGATGGGGGAAGGAGACGGGGTGAAGGATTAGGTGGAAGGAAGGGGAAGGATATGGGGGAAGGAGATGGGGAAGGAAGGGGGAAGGAGATGGGGGAAGGATGGGGAAGAAGACAGGGGGGAAGGATTAGGGGGAAGGAAGGGGGAAGCAGATGGGGGGAAGCAGATGGGGGAAGGAAGAGGGAAGGAGATAGCGGGGAAGGAGATTGGGGTTAAGGAAGGGGGGAAGGAGATGTGGAGGAAGGAAGGGGGGAAGGGGATGTGGGTAATGGAAGAGGGAAGGAGATGGGGGAAGCAGATTGGGGGGAAGGAAGGGGGAAGGAGACAGTGGGGAAGGAAGGGGAAGGGGATGTGGAAGGAGATGGGGGGAATGGAAGGTAGAAGGAGATGTGGGGGAATGAAGGTGGAAGGAGATGGGGGGAAGGAAGGGGGAAGGGGAAAGGGGGAAGGAAGGGGGAACGCAGATAGGGGGAAGGAGACGGGGGAAGGAAGGGGGAACGAGATAGTGGGGGAAGGAAGTGTGGAGTAGATAGGGGAGAAGGGGAGGGAAGGAAGGGGGAAGGAGATGGGGAGGAAGGAGGAGGGAGAGGGGGAGGGAGATAAGTGGGAAGGAAGGGGGAAAGAGATGTGGGGAAGGAATGGGGAATGAGATAGGGTGAAGGAGATGGGGGAAGGAAGGAGGAAGGAGATGTGGGGTAAGGAATGGGTAAGGAGATGAGGGGGAGGGAAGGGGAACGAGATGGGGGTAAGGAAGGGGGAAGGAGATTGGGGGAAGCAGATAGCGTGAAGGAAGGGGGAACGAGATGGGGGAAGGAAGGGGAAGAAAGTGGGAAGGAGATGGGAGTAAGGAATGGGGAAGGAAATGGGGGGAAGGATGGGGGAAGGAGACGGGGAGAAGGATTTGTTGGAAGGAAGGGGAAGGAGATGGGGGAAGGAGATGGGGAAGGAAGGGGGAAGGAGATGGGGGAAGGATGGGGAAGAAGACAGGGGGGAAGGATTAGGGGGAAGGAAGGGGGAAGGAGATGGTGGAAAGGAGATGGGGGGAAGGAAGGGGGAAGGAGATGGGGAAGGAAAGGGGAAGGAGATGGGGAAGGAGATGGGGGGATGGAAGGGAGAAAGAGATGGGGAAGAAGAGGGGAGGAGATAGCGGGGGAAGGAGATGGGGAAGGAAGGGGGAAGGAGATGTGGGGGAAGGAAGGGGGAAGGAAGGGGGAAGGAAATAGTGGGGGAAGGTGATGGGGAAAGGAACGGGGAAGGAGATAGGGGGGAATGAGATGGGGTAAGGAGGCGAGAAGGAGAATGGGGAAGAAGATGCGGGAAGGAGATGGGGAGAAGGAGATGGGGGAAGGAGGTAGGGGGGAAGGAGATGGGGAAGGAGATAGTGGGGATTGAAGGGGAAAGGAGATAAGGGAAGGAGATAGCGGGGGATGCAGATGGAGGGAAGGAAGGGGGAAAGTGATGTGGGGTAAGGAATGGGGAAGGATGGGGGAAGGAGACAGTGGGGAAGGATTGGGGGAAGGAAGGGGTAAGGAGATGGGGAAAGAGATGGGGAAGGAAGGGGTTAGGAGATGGGGGAAGGATGGGGAAGAAGATAGGGGGAAGGATTGGTTTGAAGGAAGGGGGAAGCAAATGGTGGGGCAGGAGATGGGGAAGGAAGGGGGAAGGAGATAGCAGGGAAGGAGATTGCGGGGAAGGAAGGGAGGAAGGAGTTGTGGGTAAGGAAGGGGGAAGGAGATGGGGAAGCAGATTGGGGAGAAGGAAGGGGGAAGGAGATAGTGGGGAAGAAAGGGGGAAGGAGATGGGGGAAGGAGATGGGGGGAATGGAAGGTAGAAGGAGATGTGGGGTAATGATGGGAAAGGAGATGTGGGGTAAGAAAGTGGGAAGGAGATGGGGGAAAGCAGATAGGGGGAAGAAAGAGGGAAGGAAATAGTGGGGGAAGGAGATGGGGAAAGGAAGGGGGAAGGAGATAGTGGGGAATGAGATGGGGTAAGGAGGGGGGAAGGAGATGGGGAAAGGAGATGTGGGAAGGAGATAGGGGAGAAGGAGATGTGAGAAAGGAAGAGGGAAGGAGGTAAGGGAAGGAGATGGGAAAGGAGATAGTGGGGAAGGAAGGGGGAAGGAGATAAGGGAAGGAGATAGCGGGTAAGAAAGGGGGTAGGAGATAGGTGAGAAGGAGATGGGGGGACGGAAGGGGAAGAAAGGGGGAAGGAGATGGGGGAAGGAAGGGGAAAGAGATGGGGTGAAGGAGAGGGGGGAAGGAGATAGGGGAGAAGGAGATGTGGGAAGGAAAGGGAAACGAGATGGGGGAAGCAGATGGGGGTAGGAAGGGGAAGGATATTTGGGGGAAGGAAGGGGGAAGGAGAGAGTGGGGAAGGAAGGGGGAAGGAGATAGGTGAGAAGGAGATGGGGGGACGGAAGGGGAAGAAAGGGGGAAGGAAGGGGGAAGGAGATGGGGGAAGGAGATGGGGGAAATGGAAGGTAGAAGGAGATGTGGGGGAAGGAAGGGGGAAGGAGATGGGGGGAAGCCGATAGGGTGGAAGGAAGGGGGTAGGAGATAGGCGGAAGTAGATGGGGGGAAGGAAGGGGGAAGGAGATGGGGGGAAGGAAGTGGGAAGGAGATGGGGGAAGGAAGGCGGAAGGAGATGGGGGAAGAATTAGGGGGGGAGGAAGGGGGAAGAAGTTGGGTGAAGGAGATGGGGGAAAGAAGGGGGAAGGAGACGGGCGTAAGGAGATTGAGGGGGAAGGAAGGGGGAAGGAGATTTGGGGAAGGAAGGGGGAAGGAGATGGGGGAAGGAGATAGTGGGGGAAGGAAGGGGGATAGAGATGGGGGAAGGTGATGGGGAAGGAGATAGGGGGGAATGAGATGGAGTAAGGAGGGGGGAAAGAGATACGGGACGGAGATAGGGAAGAAGGAAATGGCGGGAAGGAAGAGGGATGGAGGTAGGTGGGGAGGAGATGGGGAAGGAGATAGTGGGGAAGGAAGGGGGAAGGAGATAAGGGAAGGAGATAGGGGGAAGGAGATGGGGGTAGGAAGGGGGAAGGATATGGGGGAAGGAAGGGGGGAAGGAGATGGGGAAGAATTAGGGGGGGAGGAAGGGGGAAGAAGTTGGGTGAAGGAGATGGGGGAAGGAAGGGGGAAGGAGACGGGGGTAAGGAGATTGAGGGGGAAGGAAGGGGGAAGGAGATTTGGGGAAGGTGATGGGGAAGGAGATGGGGGGAATGAGATTGAGTAAGGAGGGGGGAAGGAGATACGGGACGGAGATAGGGAAGAAGGAAATGGCGGGAAGGAAGAGGGATGGAGGTAGGTGGGGAGGAGATGGGGAAGGAGATAGTGGGGAAGGAAGGGGGAAGGAGATAAGGGAAGGAGATAGGGGGAAGGAGATGGGGGTAGGAAGGGGGAAGGATATGGGGGGAAGGAAGGGGGAAGGAGATGGGGGAAGGAGATGGGGGAAGGAAGGGGGGAAGTAGATGTGGAGGAAGGAACGAGGAAGGAGATGGGGAAGGAAGGGGGAGGAGATAGCGGGGGAAGGAGATGGGGAAGGAAGGGGGAAGGAGATAGGGGGGAATGAGATTCCGGAAGGAGATAGCGGAGAAGAAGATGGGAGAAGGAATGGGGAAGGAAATCGGGGGGAAGGAAGGGGGAAGGAGATGGGGGAAGGAAGGGGGGAGGAGATAGCGGGGGAAGGAGATGGGGAAGGAAGGGGGAAGGAGATGTGGGGGAAGGAAGGGGAAGAGATGTAGGGTAAGGAAGGGCGAAGGAGATGGGGGAAAGCAGATGGGGGAAGGAAATATTGGGAGAAGGTGATGGGGGAAAGGAAGGGGGAAGGAGATAGGGGGGAATGAGATGCCGGAAGGAGATAGGGGAGAAGGAGATGGGTGGGAAGGAAGGGGGAAGGATATGGGGGGGAAGGAAGGGGGAAAGAGATGGGGGAAGGAAGGGGGAAGGAGATGGGGGGAAGGAAGGGGGAAGGAGATGGGGGAAGGAGATAGTGGAAAGGGGATGGGGTAGGAAGGGGGAAGGAGATGGAGGGAAGGAAGGGGGAGGAGATGGGGAAGGAAGGGGGAAGGAGATGGGGGAAGGAGATAGTGGGGGAAGGAAGGGGGATAGAGATGGGGAAGGTGATGGGGAAGGAAGGGGGACGGAGATAAGGGTGAAGGAGATGGGGGGACGGAAGGGGGATAGAGATGGGGGAAGGAGTTGAGCGGAAGGAAGGGGGAAGGAGATAGTGGGGAAGGAGATGGGGTGAAGGAAGGGGGAAGGAGATGGTGGAAAGGAGGTGGGGGGAAGGAAGGGAGTAGGAGATAGGGGGAAGGAGATGGGCGATGGAATGGGGAAGGAAATGGGGGATGGTGAGGGGGGAAGGAAGGGGAAGGAGATAGGGGGAAGGAGATGGGGTGAAGGAAGGGGGAAGGAGATATGGGGAAGGAGATGGGGGGACGGAAGGGGGAAGTAGATGTGGGAAGGAGTTGTGCGGAAGGAAGTGGGAAGGACATGGAGGGAAGGAAGGGGGAGGAGATGGGGAAGGAAGGGGGAAGGAGATGGGGGATGGAGATAGTGGGGCAAGGAAGGGGGAAGGAGATGGGGGAAGGAGATAGTGGGGGGAGGAAAGGGGAAGGAGATGGGGGAAAGTGATGGGGAAGGAAGGGGGAAGGAGATAAGGGAGAAGGAGATGGGGGGACGGAAGGGGGATAGAGATGGGGGAAGGAGTTGAGCGGAAGGAAGGGGGAAGGAGATAGTGGGGAAGGAGATGGGGGTGAAGGAAGGGAGTAGGAGATAGGGGAAGGAGATGGGGAATGGAATGGGGAAGGATATGGGGGATGGAGAGGGGGGAAGGAAGGGGAAGGAGATGGGGGAAGAAGATGGGGTGAAGGAAGGGGGAAGGAGATAGGGGGAAGGAGATGGGGGGACCGAAGGGGGAAGTAGATAGGGGAGAAGGAGATGGGGGGAAGGAAAGGGAAAGGAGATAAGGCAGAAGTATATGGGGGTAAGGAAGGGGGAAGGAGATGGGTGAAGGAGATGGGGGAGGGAAGTGTGGAAGGAGATGTGGAGGAAGCAAGGGGGAAGTAAATGGGGCGTAAGGAAGGGGGTAGGAGATGGGGGCAAGGAGATAGGCGGGAAGTAAGTGGATGGAGATTGGGGAAGGAAGTGAGGAACAGATAGCGGGGGAAGGAAATGGGGAAGGAAGGGGGATGGAGATGTGGGGGAAGGAAGGTGAAGAGATGTAGGGTGAGAAAGGGCGATGGAGATGGGGGAAAGCAGATAGGGGGAAGGAAGGGGGAAGGAAATAGTGGGAGAAGGTGATGGGGGAAAGGAAGGGGGAAGGAGATAGGGGGGAATGAGATTCCGGAAAGAGATAGCGGAGAAGGAGATGGGAGAAGGAATGGGGAAGGATATCGGGGGGAAGGAAGGGGGAAGGAGATGGGGGAAGGAAGGGGGGAGGAGATAGCGGGGGAAGGAGATGGGGTAGGAAGGGGGAAGGAGATGTGGGGGAAGGAAGGTGAAGAGATGTAGGGTAAGGAAGGGCGATGGAGATGGGGGAAAGCAGATAGGGGGAAGGAAGGGGGAAGGAAATAGTGGGAGAAAGTGATGGGGGAAAGGAAGGGGGAAGGAGATAGGGGGGAATGAGATGCCAGAAGGAGATAGGGGAGAAGGAGATGGGTCGGAAGGGGGAAGTAGATGGGGGAAGGAGTTGTGCGGAAGGAAGTGGGAAGGAGATAGGGGGGAAGGAGATGGGAGTGAAGGAAGGAGGAAGGAGATGGTCGAAAGGAGATGGGGGAAGGAAGGGGGAAGGAGATGGTGGAAGGAGATGGGGGAAGAAAGGGGGAAGAGATGGGGGAATGAGATCGAGGGGAAGGAAGGGGGAAGGAGATGGGTGGAAGGTGATGGGGTAAGGTAGGGGGAAGGAGATGTGGGGTAAGGAATGGGGAAGGAGATGAGGGGGGGGAAGGGGGAACGAGATGGGGGTAAGGAAGGGGGAAGGAGATTGGGGGAAGCAGATAGCGTGAAGGAAGGGGGAACGAGATGGGGGAAGGAAGGGGAAGGAAGTGGGAAGGAGATGGGGGTAAGGAATGGGGAAGGAAATGGGGGGAAGGATGGGGGAAGGAGACGGGGTGAAGGATTAGGTGGAAGGAAGGGGAAGGAGATGGGGGAAGGAGATGGGGAAGGAAGGGGGAAGGAGATGGGGGAAGGATGGGGAAGAAGACAGGGGGGAAGGATTAGGGGGAAGGAAGGGGGAAGCAGATGGGGGGAAGCAGATGGGGGAAGGAAGAGGGAAGGAGATAGCGGGGAAGGAGATTGGGGTTAAGGAAGGGGGGAAGGAGATGTGGAGGAAGGAAGGGGGAAGGGGATGTGGGTAATGGAAGAGGGAAGGAGATGGGGGAAGCAGATTGGGGGGAAGGAAGGGGGAAGGAGACAGTGGGGAAGGAAGGGGAAGGGGATGTGGAAGGAGATGGGGGGAATGGAAGGTAGAAGGAGATGTGGGGGAATGAAGGGGGAAGGAGATGGGGGGAAGAAAGGGGGAAGGGGAAAGGGGGAAGGAAGGGGGAACGCAGATAGGGGGAAGGAGACGGGGGAAGGAAGGGGGAACGAGATAGTGGGGGAAGGAAGTGTGGAGTAGATAGGGGAGAAGGGGAGGGAAGGAAGGGGGAAGGAGATGGGGAGGAAGGAGGAGGGAGAGGGGGAGGGAGATAAGTGGGAAGGAAGGGGGAAAGAGATGTGGGGAAGGAATGGGGAATGAGATAGGGTGAAGGAGATGGGGGAAGGAAGGAGGAAGGAGATGTGGGGTAAGGAATGGGTAAGGAGATGAGGGGGAGGGAAGGGGGAACGAGATGGGGGTAAGGAAGGGGGAAGGAGATTGGGGGAAGCAGATAGCGTGAAGGAAGGGGGAACGAGATGGGGGAATGAAGGGGAAGGAAGTGGGAAGGAGATGGGGGTAAGGAATGGGGAAGGAAATGGGGGGAAGGATGGGGGAAGGAGACGGGGTGAAGGATTTGGTGGAAGGAAGGGGAAGGAGATGGGGGAAGGAGATGGGGAAGGAAGGGGGAAGGAGATGGGGGAAGGATGGGGAAGAAGACAGGGGGGAAGGATTAGGGGGAAGGAAGGGGGAAGGAGATGGTGGAAAGGAGATGGGGGAAGGAAGGGGGAAGGAGATGGGGGAAGGAAGGGGTTAGGAGATGGGGAAGGATGGGGAAGAAGATAGGGGGAAGGATTGGGGTGAAGGAAGGGGGAAGCAAATGGTGGGGCAGGAGATGGGGAAGGAAGGGGGAAGGAGATAGCAGGGAAGGAGATTGCGGTGAAGGAAGGGAGGAAGGAGTTGTGGGTAAGGAAGGGGGAAGGAGATGGGGAAGGAAAGGGGAAGGAGATGGGGAAGGAGATGGGGGGATGGAAGGGAGAAGGAGATGGGGAAGAAGGGGGGAGGAGATAGCGGGGGAAGGAGATGGGGAAGGAAGGGGGAAGGAGATGTGGGGGACGGAAGGGGGAAGGAAGGGGGAAGGAAATAGTGGGGGAAGGTGATGGGGAAAGGAACGGGGAAGGAGATGGGGGGAATGAGATGGGGTAAGGAGGCGAGAAGGAGAATGGGGAAGAAGATGCGGGAAGGAGATGGGGAGAAGGAGATGGGGGAAGGAGGTAGGGGGGAAGGAGATGGGGAAGGAGATAGTGGGGATTGAAGGGGGAAGGAGATAAGGGAAGGAGATAGCGGGGGATGCAGATGGGGGGAAGGAAGGGGGAAGGTGATGTGGGGTAAGGAATGGGGAAGGATGGGGGAAGGAGCCAGTGGGGAAGGATTGGGGGAAGGAAGGGGGAAGGAGATGGGGGAAAGAGATGGGGGAAGGAAGGGGTTAGGAGATGGGGGAAGGATGGGGAAGAAGATAGGGTGAAGGATTGGTTTGAAGGAAGGGGGAAGCAAATGGTGGGGCAGGAGATGGGGAAGGAAGGGGGAAGGAGATAGCAGGGAAGGAGATTGCGGGGAAGGAAGGGAGGAAGGAGTTGTGGGTAAGGAAGGGGGAAGGAGATGGGGAAGCAGATTGGGGAGAAGGAAGGGGGAAGGAGATAGTGGAGAAGAAAGGGGGAAGGAGATGGGGGAAGGAGATGGGGGGAATGGAAGGTAGAAGGAGATGTGGGGTAATGAAGGGGGAAGGAGATGTGGGGTAAGAAAGTGGGAAGGAGATGGGGGAAAGCAGATAGGGGGAAGAATGAGGGAAGGAAATAGTGGGGGAAGGAGATGGGGGAAAGGAAGGGGGAAGGAGATAGTGGGGAATGAGATGGGGTAAGGAGGGGGGAAGGAGATGGGGAAGGAGATGTGGGAAGGAGATAGGGGAGAAGGAGATGTGGGAAAGGAAGAGGGAAGGAGGTAAGGGAAGGAGATGGGAAAGGAGATAGTGGGGAAGGAAGGTGGAAGGAGATAAGGGAAGGAGATAGCGGGGAAGAAAGGGGGTAGGAGATAGGTGAGAAGGAGATGGGGGGACGGAAGGGGAAGAAAGGGGGAAGGAGATGGGGGAAGGAAGGGGAAAGAGATGGGGTGAAGGAGAGGGGGCAAGGAGATAGGGGAGAAGGAGATGTGGGAAGGAAAGGGAAAGGAGATGGGGGAAGCAGATGGGGGTAGGAAGGGGAAGGATATTTGGGGGAAGGAAGGGGGAAGGAGAGAGTGGGGAAGGAAGGGGGAAGGAGATAGGTGAGAAGGAGATGGGGGGACGGAAGGGGAAGAAAGGGGGAAGGAAGGGGGAAAGAGATGGGGTGAAGGAGAGGGGGGGAAGGAGATAGGGGAGAAGGAGATGTGGGGGAAGGAAAGGGAAAGGAGATAAGGGGGAAGGAGATAGGGGGAAGGAGATGGGGGTAGGAAGGGGAAGGATATTGGGGGAAGGAAGGGGGAAGGAGATGGGGAAGGAGGGGGGAAGTAGATGGGGGAAGGAGATGAGGGAAGGAAGGGGGGAAATAGATGTGGACGAAGGAAGGGGGAAGGAGATGGGGCGAAAGGAAGGGGGAAGGAGATGGGGGAAGGAGATGGGGAAGGAAGGGGGAAGGAGATGGGGGAAGGAAGGGGGAGGAGATGTGGGGGAAGGAAGGAGAAGAGATGTGTGGGAAGGAAGGGGGAAGGAGATGGGGGAAAGCAGATAGGGGGAAGGAAGGGGGAAGGAAATAGTGGTGGAAGGTGATGGGGAAAGGAAGGGGGAAGGAGATAGGGGGGAATGAGATTGGGGGAAGGAAGGGGGGAAGGAGATAAGGGAAGGAGTAGCGGGGGAAGAAATGGGATAGGAGATTGGTGGGAAGGAGAGGGAGGGGATGGAAGACGGAAGAAAGGGGGAACGAGATGGGGGAAGGAAGGGGGAAGGAGATGGGGTGAAGGAGAGGTGGGGAAGGAGATAGGGGAGAAGGAGATGGGGGGGAGGGAGGAAGGCTATGGGGGGAAGGAAGGGGGAAGGAGATGGGGAAGGAAGGGGGAAGGAGATGGGGAAGGAGATAGGGGAAGGAAGAGGGAAGGAGATAGAGGGAAGGAGATGGGGCAGGAAGGGAGAGGATATGGGGGAAAGAAGGGGAAGGAGATGGGGGAAGGTGATGGGGGAAGGAAGGGGGAAGGAGATGGGAGAAGGTGATGGGGGAAGGAAGGGGGAAGGAGATGGGGGAAGGTGATGGGGAGGAAGGGGGAAGGAGAAGGGGTGAAGTAGAGGTGGGGAAGGAGATAGGGGAGAAGGAGATGGGGGGAGGAGGGAGGAAGGCTATGGGGGGAAGGAAGGGGGAAGGAGATGGAGGAAGGAAGGGGGAAGGTGATGGGGGAAGGAGATGGGGGAAGGAAGAGTGAAGGAGATAGGGGGAAGGAGATGGGGAAAGGAAGGGGGAAGGAGATGGGGGAAGGAAGGGGGTAGGAGATATGGGTGAAGGAAGGGGGAAGTTGATAGGGGGAAGGAGATGGGGGATGGAATGGGGAAGGAGATGGGGGAAGGAGAGGTGGGAAGGAAGGGGGATGGAGATGGGGGAAGGAAATGGGGGAAGGAAGGGGGAAGGAGCTGGGGGAAGGAGAAGGGGGACAGAAGGGGGAAGGAGATGGGGGAAGGAGTTGTGCGGAAGGAAGGGGGAAGGAGATGGGGGAAGGAAATGGGGGTGAATGAAGGGGAAGGAGATGGTGGAAAGGAGATGGGGAAGGAAGGGGGAACTAGATAGCTGGGAAGGAGATTGGGGGGAAGGAAGGGAGGAAGGAGATGTGCAGGAAGGAAGGGGAAAGGGGATGTCGGTAAGGAAGGGGGAAGGACATGGGGGAAGCAGATGGGGGAGAAGGAGGTGGGAAGGAGATAGTGGGGAAGAAAGGGGGAAGGAGATGGGGGAAGGAGATGGGGGGAATGGAAGGTAGAAGGAGATGTGGGGGAATGAAGGGGGAAAGAGATGGGGGAAGGAAGGGGGAAGGGGAAAGGTGGGAACGCAGATAGGGGGAAGGAGACGGGGGAAGGAAGGGGAAACGAGATAGTGCGGGAAGGAAGGGTGGAGTAGATAGGGGAGAAGGAAGGGGGAAGGAGATGAGGGTAGGAAGGCGGTACGAGATAGGGGTGAAGGAAGGGGGAAGGTGATGGGACGAAGGAGAGGGGGGATCGAAGGCGGGAAGCAGAGGGCGGAAGGAAGGGCAAAGGAGAGGGGAGGGAAGGAAGGGGGAAGGAGATGGGGTGGAAGGAGATGTTGAGAAGGAAGGGGGAAGGAGATGGGGGAGGAAGGAGGAAGGAGAGGGGGAGGGAGATAAGTGGGAAGGAAGGGGGAAAGAGATGTGGGGAAGGAATGGGGAATGAGATAGGGTGAAGGAGATGGGGGAAGGAAGGAGGAAGGAGATGTGGGGTAAGGAATGGGGAAGGAGATGAGTGGGAGGGAAGGGGGAACGAGATGGGGGTAAGGAAGGGGGAAGGAAATGGGGAAGCAGATGGGGGAAGGAAGGGGAAGGAAGGGGGAAGGAGATGGGGGAAGGAGAGGGGGGAAGGAAGGGGGAATGAGATAAGGGGAAGGAGATGGGGATGAAGATGGGGGGCAAGGAAGTGGGAAGGAGGTAGAGGGGATGCAGATGGGGGGAAGGAAGGGGAAGGAGACGTGGGGTAAGGAATGGGGAAGGAGATTGGGGGAAGGATGGGGGAAGGAGACAGGGGGAAGGATTAGGGGGAAGGAAGGGGGAAGGAGATGGTGGAAAGGAGATGGGGGGAAGGAAGGGGGAAGGAGATGGGGGATGGAATGGGGAAGGATATGGGGGATGGAGAGGGGGGAAGGAAGGGGAAGGAGATGGGGGAAGGAGGTGGGGTGAAGGAAGGGGGAAGGAGGTAGGGGAAGGAGATGGGGAAGGAGATAGCGGGGGAAGAAAGGGGGTAGGAGATAGGTGAGAAGGAGATGGGGGGACGACAGAGGAAGAAAGGGGGAAGGAGATGGGGGAAGGAAGGGGGAAAGAGATGGGGTGATGGAGAGGGGGGGAAGGAGATAGGGGAGAAGGAGATGGGGGAAGGAGATGTGGGAAGGAGATTAGGGGGAAGGAGATAGGGGGAAGGAGATGGGGGTAGAAAGGGGGAAGGATATGGGGGGAAGGAAGGGGGAAGTAGATGGGGAAGGAAGGGGGAAGGAGATGGGGGCAGGAGATGAGGGAAGGAAGGGGGAAAGCAGATAGGGGGGAGGAAGGGGGAAAGAAATAGTGGTGGAAGGTGATGGGGAAAGGAAGGGGGAAGGAGATGGGGGAATGAGTTGGGGGGTAGGAAGGGGGAAGGAGGTAGGGGGATGGAGATGGGGAAGGAGATATTGGGAAAGGAAGGGGGAAGGAGATAAGGGAAGGAGTAGCGGGGGAAGATAGGAGATTGGTGGTAAGGAGAGGGAGGGGACGGAAGGGGGAAGAAAGGGGGAAGGATATGGGGGAAGGAAGGGGGAAGGAGATGGGGTGATGAAGAGGGGGGAAGGAGATAGGGGAGAAGGCGATGGGGGGAAGGAAAGGGAAAGGAGATAAGGGGGAAGGAGATAGGGGGAAGGAGATAGGGGAAGGTGATGGGGGAAGGAAGGGGGAAGGAGATGGGGAAGGTGATGGGGAAGGAAAGGGGAAGGAGATTGGGGAGAAGGAGTTGGGGAAGGAACGGGGGGAAGGATAGAGGAGGGGGAGGAAGGGGGAAGTGGATGGGGAAAGGTCGGGGGAAGGAGATGGGGGAAGGAAGGGGTTAGGAGTTATGGGTGAAGGAAGGGGGAAGGAGATAGGGGGAAGGAGATGGGGGATGGAATGGGGAAGGAGATGGGGAAGGAGAGGTGGGAAGAAAGGGAGATGGAGAAGGTGGAAGGAGATGGGGGAAGGAGATGGGGGGACAGAAGGGGGAAGGAGATGGGGAAGGGGTTTAGTGGAATGAAGGGGGAAGGAGATGGGGATGGAGTTGAGCGGAAGGAAGGGGGAAGGAGATGGTGGAAAGGAGATGGGGGAAGGAAGGGGGAAGGAGACAGGGGAGAAGGAGATGTGGGAAGGAAGGGGGAAGGAGATTGGGAGAAGGAGATGTGGGAAGGAAGGGGGAAGGAGATGGGGGGAAGGAAAGGGGAAGGAGTAAAGGGGGAAGGAAGGGGGAAGGAGATGGGGGGAAGGAGACGTGGGAAGGAAGGGGGAACGAGACAGTGGGGGAAGGAAGGGGGAAGTAGATGGGGGGACGGAAGGGGAAGGAGATGGGGGAAGGAAGGCGGTAGAAGATTGGGGTGAAGGAAGGGGGAAGCAGATGGGAGGAAGGAGAGGGGGCCTCGTAGGTGGGAAGCAGTGGGTGGAAGGAAGGGGAAAGGAGAGGTGAGGGAAGGAGGGGGGGAAGGAGATGGGGAAAGGAGATGTTGGGAAGAAGGGGGAAGTAGATGGGGGAAGGAGATGGGGAGGAAGGGGGAAGGGAAAGGGGTGAAGGAGAGGGGGGAAGGAGATAGGGGAGAAGGAGATGGGGCGGAAGGGGGAAGGAGATGGGGGAAGGAAGGTGGAAGGTGATGGGGAAGGAGATAGGGGGAAGGAAGAATGAAGGAGATAGGGGGAAGGAGATGGGGCAGGAAGGGGGAAGGATATGGGGGAAGGAAGGGGGAAGGAGATGGGGGAAGGTGATGGGGGAAGGAAGGGGGAAGGAGATGGGGAAGGTGATGGGGAAGGAAGGGGGAAGGAGATTGTGGAGAAGGAGAGGGGGGAAGGAAGGGGGGAGGATGCAGTAGGGGGAGGAAGGGGGAAGTAGATGGGGAAAGGAAGGGGGAAGGAGATGGGGGAAGGAAGGGGGTAGGAGATATGGGTGAAGGAAGGAGGAAGGAGATAGGAGGAAGGAGATGGGGGATGGAATGTGGAAGGAGATGGGGGAACGAGAGGTGAGAAGGAACGGGGATGGAGATGGGGGAAGGAGATGGTGGAAGGAAGGGGGAAGGAGATGGGGGAAGGAGAAGGGGGGACAGAAGGAGGAAGGAGTTGGGGGAAGGAGTTGTGCGGCAGGAAGGAGGAAGGAGATATTTGGTAGGAGATGGGGTGAATGAAGGGGAAGGAGATGGTGGAAAGGAGATGGGGGAAGGAAGGGAGGAAGGAGATGTGGAGGAAGGAAGGGGAAAGGGGATGTGGGTAAGGAAGGGGGAAGGAGATGGGGGAAGCAGATTGGGGAGAAGGAAGGGGGAAGGTGATAGTGGGGAAGAAAGGGGGAAGGAGATGGGGGAAGGAGGTGGGGGGAATGGAAGGTAGAAGGAGATGTGGGGGAAGGAAGGGGAAAGGAGATTTGGGGTAAGAAAAGGGGAAAGGAGTTGGGGGAAAGCAGATGGGGGAAGGAAGAGGGAAGGAAATAGTGGGAGAAGGAGATGGGGGAAAGGAAGGGGGAAGGAGATAGTGGGGAATGAGATGGGGTAAGGAGGGGGGAAGGAGATGGGGGAAGGAGATGCGGGAAGGAGATAGGGGAGAAGGAGATGGGGGAAAGGAAGAGGGAAGGAGGTAGGGGAAGGAGATGGGGAAGGAGATAGTGGGGAAGGAAGGTGGAAGGAGATAAGGGAAGAAGATAGCGGGGAAAGAAAGGGGGTAGGTGATAGGTGAGAAGGAGATGGGGTACGGAAGGGGAAGAAAGGGGGAAGGAGATGGGGGAAGGAAGCCGCAAAGAGATGGGGTGAAGGAGAGGGGGGGAAGGAGATAGGGGAGAAGGAGATGGGGGAAGGAAAGGGAAAGGAGATAAGGGGGAAGGTGATAGGGGGAAGGAGATGGGGTTAGGAAGGGGGATGGATATGGGGGGGAAGGAAGGGGGAAGGAGATAGGGGAAGGAAGGGGGAAGGAGATGGGGGAAGGAGATAGGGGGATGGAAGGGGGAAGGAGATCGGGAAGGAAGGGGTAGAAGAGAGCGGGGGAAGGAGATGGGGAAGGATGGGGGAAGGAGATGTGGGGGAAGGAAGGGGAAGAGATGTGGTGTAAGGAAGGGGGAAGGAGATGGGCGAAAGCAGTTAGGGGGAAGGAAGGGGGAAGGAAATAGTGGGGGAAGGAGATGGGGGGAATGAGATGGGGTAAGGAGGGAGGAAGGAGAAAGGGGAAAGAGATGCGGGAAGGAGATGGGGAGAAGGAGAGGTGGGAAGGAAGGGGGATGGAGATGGGTGAAGGAGATGGGGGAAGGAAGGGGGAAGGAGCTGGGGGAAGGAGAAGGGGGACAGAAGGGGGAAGGAGATGATGGATGGAATGGGGAAGGAGATGGGGGAAGGAGAGGTGGGAAGGAACGGGGATGGAAATGGGGGAAGGAGATGGGGAAAGGAAGGGGGAAGGAGCTGGGGGAAGGAGAAGGGGGACAGAAGGGGGAAGGAGATGGGGAAGGAGTTGTGCGGAAGGAAGGGGGAAGGAGATAGGGGGAAGAAAATGGGGTGAATGAAGGGGAAGGAGATGGTGGAAAGGAGATGGGGGAAGGAAGGGGGAACTAGATAGCAGGGTAGGAGATTGGGGGAAGGAAGGGAGGAAGGAGATGTGCAGGAAGGAAGGGGCAATGGGATGTGGGTAAGGAAGGGGGAAGGAGATGGGGGAAGCAGATTGGGGAGAAGGAAGGGGGAAGGAGATAGTGAGGAAGAAAGGGGCAAGGAGATAGGGGAAGGAGATGGGGGAATGGAAGGTAGAAGGAGATGTGGGGGAAGGAAGGGGGAAGGAGATGTGGGGTAAGAAAGGGGGAGGGAGATGGGGGAAAGCAGATAGGGGGAAGAAAGGGGGAAGGAGCTGGGGGAAAGGAAGGGGGGAAGGAGATAGTGGGGAATGAGATGGGGTAAGGAGGGGGGAAGGAGATGGGGGAAGGAGATGCGGGAAGTAGATAGGGGAGAAGGAGATGGGGGAAAGGAAGAGGGAAGGAGGTAGGGGAAGGAGATGGGGAAGGAGATAGTGGGGAAGGAAGGGGGAAGGAGATAAGGGAAGGAGATAGCGGGGGAAGAAAGGGGGTAGGAGATAGGTGAGAAGGAGATGGGGGTACGGAAGAGGAAGAAAGGGGGAAGGAGATGGGGGAAGGAAGGGGTAAAGAGATGGGGTGAAGGAGAGGGGGGGAAGTAGATAGGGGAGAAGGAGATGGGGGAAGGAAAGGGAAAGGAGATAAGGGGGAAGGAGATGGGGGTAGGAAGGGGGAAGGATATGGGGGAAGGAAGGGGGAAGGAGATGGGGGAAGGAAGGGGGAAGGAGATGGGGGAAGGAGATGAGGGAAGGAAGGGGGAAAGAGATGTGGAGGAAGGAAGGGGGAAGAGATGTGGGGTAAGGAAGGGGGAAGGAGATGGGGAAAGCAGATGGGGGAAGGAAGGGGGAAGGAAATAGTGGGGGAAGGTGATGGGGAAAGGAAGGGGGAAGGAGATGGGGGAATGAGTTTGGGGGAATGAAGGGGGAAGGAGGTAGGGGGATGGAGATGGGGAAGGAGATATTGGAAAAGGAAGGGGGAAGGAGATAAGGGAAGGAGTAGCGGGGGAAGATAGGAGATTGGTGGGAAGGAGAGGGAGGGGACGGAAGGGGGAAGGAGATGGGGGATGGAGATGGGGAAGGAGATGGGGAAGGAGATGGGGAAGGAGATAGTGGGGAAGGAAGGGGGAAGGAGATGAGGGAAAGGAGATGGGGGTAGGAAGGGGGAAGGATATGGGGGGAGGAAGGGGGAAGGAAATGGGAGAAGGAAGGGGGATGGAAATGGGGGAAGGAGATGAGGGAAGGAAGAGGGGAAGGAGATGTGGAGGAAGGAAGGGGGAAGGGAATGGGGCGTAAGGAAGGGGGAAGGAGATGGGGGAAGGTGATTGGGGGAAGGAAGGGGGAAGAAGATGGGGGAAGGAAGGGGGAGGAGATGGTGGGGGAAGGAGTTGGGGAAGGAAGGGGGAAGGAGATGTGGGGGAAGGAAAGGGAAGAGATGTGGGGTAAGGAAGGGGGAAGGAAATGGGTGAAAGCAGATAGGGGAAGGAAGGGGGAAGGAAATAGTGGGGGAAGGTGATGGGGAAAGGAGGGGGAAGGAGTTAGGGGGGAATGAGATTGGGGGCAGGAAGGGGGAAGGAGGTAGGGGGACGGAGATGGGTAAGGAGATATTGGGAAAGGAAGGGGGAAGGAGATAAGCGAAGGAGTAGAGGGGAAAGAAAGGGGATAGGAGATTGGTGGGAAGGAGAGGTAGGGGACGGAAGGGGGAAGAAAGGGGGAAGGAGATGGGGGAAGGAAGGGTTAAGGAAATGGGGTGAAGAAGAGGGGGAAGGAAAGGGAAAGGAGATAAGGGGGAAGGAGATAGGGGGAAGGAGATGGGGGGATAGGAAGAGGGAAGGATATGGGGGGAAGGAGATGGGGGTAGGAAGGGGGAAGGATATGGGGAAGGAGATGGGGGGAGGAAGGGGAAAGGAGATGTGGAGGTAGGAAGGGGGAAGGAAATTCTGTGTAAGGAAGTGGGAAGGAGATGGGGGGAAGGAAGGAAGAAGGAGATGGGGGAAGGAGATAGGGGGGATGGAAGGGGGAAGGAGACGGGGAAGGAAGTGGGAGGAGACAGGGGGAAGGGGAAAGGAGATGTGGAGGTAGGAATGGGGAAGGAGATGTGGGGGAAGGAAGGGGAAGAGATGTGGTGTAAGGAAGGGGGAAGGAGATGGGGGAAAGCAGATAGGGGGAAGGAAGGGGGAAGGAAATATTGGGGGAAGGTGATGGGGAAAGGAAGGGGGAAGGAGATGGGTGGAATGAGATGGGGTAAGAAGGGGGAAGGAGAAGGGGGAAGGAAATGCGGGAAGGAGATGGGGAGAAGGAGATAGGGGAAGGAGGTAGGGGGAAGGAGATGGGGAAGGAGATAGTTGGGAAGGAAGGGGGAAGGAGATAAGGGAAGGAGATAGCGGGGGAAGAAAGGGGGTAGGAGATAGGTAGGAAGGAGATGGTGGGGACAGAAGGGGGAAGAAAGGGGGAAGGAGATGTGGGAAGGAAGGGGTAAGTAGCTGGGGTGAAGGAGAGGGGGGAAGGAGATAGGGGTGAAGGAGATGCGGGAAGGAGATAGGGGAAAAGGAGATGGGGGAGGAAGGGGGAAGGCTATGGGGGGGAAGGAAGGTGGAAGGAGATGGGGAAGGAAGGGGGAAGGAGATGGGGGAAGGAGATAGGAGGAAGGAAGAGGGATGGAGATAGGGGGAAGGAGATGGGGGCATGAAGGGGGAAGGATATGGGGGGAAGGAAGTGGGAAGGAGATGGGGGAAGGTGATGGGGGAAGGAAGGGGGAAGGAGATGGGGGATGGAAGGGGGTAGGAGATATGGGTGAAGGAAGGGGGAAGGAGATGGGGGAAGGAAGGGGGTAGGAGATATGGGTGAAGGAAGGGGGAAGGAGATGGGGGATGGAATGGGGAAGGAGATGGTGGAAGGAGAGGTGGGAAGGAAGGGTGGTGGAGATGTGGGGAAGGAGATGGGGAAGGAAGGAGGAAGGAGATGGGGAAGGAGAAGGGGGGACAGAAGGGGGAAGGAGATGGGGAAGGGCGTTGAGTGGAAGGAAGGGGGAAGGAGATAGGGGAAGGAGTTGTGCGGAAGGAAGGGTGAAGGAGATAGGGGGAATGAGATGGGGTGAATGAAGGGGAAAGAAATGGTGGAAAGGAGATGGGGGGAGGAAGGGGGAAGGAGATGGGAGGAATGAGATCAAGGGGAAACAAGGGGGAAGGAGATGGGGTGAAGGACATGGGGGAAGGAAGGTGTAAGGAGATTGGTAGAAGGAGATGGAGGCAGGAAGGGGTAAGGAGATGGGGGGAAGGAAAGGGGAAGGAGAAAAGGGGAAAGGAAGGGGGAAGGAGATGGGGGAGGGAGACGTGGGAAGGAAGGGGAAACGAGATAGTGGGGGAAGGAAGGGGGAAGTAGATGGGGGGAAGGAAGGGGAAGGAGATGTGGGACGGAAGGCGGTAGAAGATAGGGGTGAAGGAAGGGGGAAGCAGATGTGAGGAAGGAGAGGGGGGCTCGAAGGTGGTAAGCAGTGGGCGGAAGGAAGTGGAAAGGAGAGGTGAGGGAAGGAGGGGGGAAGGAGATGGGGGAAAGGAGATGTTGGGAAGAAGGGGGAAGGAGATGGGGGAAGGAGATGGGGGAGGAAGGGGGAAGGAGAAGGGGTGAAGGTGAGGGGGGAAGGAGATAGGGGAGAAGGAGATGGGGGGAGGAAGGGGGAAGGCTATGGGGGAAGGAAGGGGGAAGGAGATGGGGGAAGGAAGGGGGAAGGTGATGGGGGAAGGAGATGGGGGAAGGAAGAGTGAAGGAGATGGGGGAAGGAGATGGGGAAAGGAAGGGGGAAGTAGATGGATGAAGGTGATGGGGAAGGAAGGGGGAAGGAGATTGGGGAGAAGGAGATGGGGGAAGGAAGGGGGGAAGGATATAGTAGGGGGAGGAAGGGGGAAGTAGATGGGGAAAGGAAGGGGGAAGGAGATGGGGGAAGGAAGGGGGTAGGAGATATGGGTGAAGGAAGGGGGAAGGAGATAGGGGGAAGGAGATGGGGGATGGAATGGGGAAGGAGATGGGGGAAGGAGAGGTGGGAAGGAAGGGGGATGGAGATGGTGGAAGGAGATGGGGGAAGGAAGGGGGAAGGTGATGGGGGAAGGAGAAGGGGGACAGAAGGGGGAAGGAGATGGGGAAGGAGTTGTGCGGAAGGAAGGGGAAGGAGATAGGGGGAAGGAAATGGGGTGAATGAAGGGGAAGGAGATGGTGGAAAGGAGATGGGGGAAGGAAGGGGGAACTAGATAGCAGGGAAGGAGATGGGGGGAAGGAAGGGAGGAAGGAGATGTGGAGGAAGGAAGGGGAAAGGGGATGTGGGTAAGGAAGGGGGAAGGAGATGGGGGAAGCAGATTGGGAAGAAGGAAGGGGGAAGGAGATAGTGGGGCAGAAAGGGGGAAGGAGATGGGGGAAGGAGATGGGGAAATGGAAGGTAGAAGGAGATGTGGGGGAATGAAGGGGGAAGGAGATGGGGGAAGGAAGGGGGAAGGGGAAAGGGGGGAAGGAAGGGGGAACGCAGATAGGGGGAAGGAGACGGGGGAAGGAAGGGGGAACGAGATAGTGGGGGAAGGAAGGGTGGAGTAGATAGGGGAGAAGGAAGGGGGAAGGAGATGGGGGTAGGAAGGCGGTACGAGATAGGGGTGAAGGAAGGGGGAAGGTGATGGGACGAAGGAGAGGGGGGGATCGAAGGCGGGCAGCAGAGGGCGGAAAGAAGGGGAAAGGAGAGGGGAGGGAAGGAAGGGGGAAGGAGATGGGGAGGAAGGAGATGTTGAGAAGGAAGGGGGAAGGAGATGGGGAGGAAGGAGGAAGGAGAGGGGGAGGGAGATAAGTGGGAAGGAAGTGGGAAAGAGATGTGGGGAAGGAAGGGGGAATGAGATGGGGTGAAGGAGATGGGGGAAGGAAGGAGGAAGGAGATGTGGGGTAAGGAATGGGGAAGAAGATGTGGGGTAAGAAAGGGGGAAGGAGATGGGGGAAAGCAGATGGGGGAAGAAAGAGGGAAGGAAATAGTGGGGGAAGGAGCTGGGGGAAAGGAAGGGGGGAAGGAGATAGTGGGGAATGAGATGGGGTAAGGAGGGGGGAGGAGATGGGGGAAGGAGATGCGGGAAGTAGATAGGGGAGAAGGAGATGGTGGAAAGGAAGAGGGAGGGAGGTAGGGGAAGGAGATGGGGAAGGAGATAGTGGGGAAGGAAGGGGGAAGGAGATAAGGGAAGGAGATAGCGGGGAAAGAAAGGGGGTAGGAGATAGGTGAGAAGGAGATGGGGGGACGGAAGAGGAAGAAAGGGGGAAGGAGATGGGGGAAGGAAGGGGTAAAGAGATGGGGTGAAGGAGAGGGGGGGAAGTAGATAGGGGAGAAGGAGAAGGGGGAAGGAAAGGGAAAGGAGATAAGGGGGAAGGAGATGGGGGTAGGAAGGGGGAAGGATATGGGGGAAGGAAGGGGGAAGGAGATGGGGGAAGGAAGGGGGAAGGAGATGAGGGAAGGAAGGGGGAAAGAGATGTGGAGGAAGGAAGGGGGAAGAGATGTGGGGTAAGGAAGGGGGAAGGAGATGGGGAAAGCAGATGGGGGAAGGAAGGGGGAAGGAAATAGTGGGGGAAGGTGATGGGGAAAGGAAGGGGGAAGGAGATAGGGGGAATGAGTTTGGGGGAATGAAGGGGGAAGGAGGTAGGGGGATGGAGATGGGGAAGGAGATATTGGAAAAGGAAGGGGGAAGGAGATAAGGGAAGGAGTAGCGGGGGAAGATAGGAGATTGGTGGGAAGGAGAGGGAGGGGACGGAAGGGGGAAGGAGATGGGGGATGGAGATGGGGAAGGAGATGGGGAAGGAGATGGGGAAGGAGATAGTGGGGAAGGAAGGGGGAAGGAGATGGGGGAAAGGAGATGGGGGTAGGAAGGGGGAAGGATATGGGGGGAGGAAGGGGGAAGGAAATGGGAGAAGGAAGGGGGATGGAAATGGGGGAAGGAGATGAGGGAAGGAAGAGGGGAAGGAGATGTGGAGGAAGGAAGGGGGAAGGGAATGGGGCGTAAGGAAGGGGGAAGGAGATGGGGGAAGGAGATTGGGGGAAGGAAGGGGGAAGGAGATGGGGAAGGAAGGGGGAGGAGATGGTGGGGGAAGGAGTTGGGGAAGGAAGGGGGAAGGAGATGTGGGGGAAGGAAAGGGAAGAGATGTGGGGTAAGGAAGGGGGAAGGAAATGGGTGAAAGCAGATAGGGGAAGGAAGGGGGAAGGAAATAGTTGGGGAAGGTGATGGGGAAAGGAGGGGGAAGGAGTTGGGGGGAATGAGATTGGGGGAAGGAAGGGGGAAGGAGGTAGGGGGACGGAGATGGGTAAGGAGATATTGGGAAAGGAAGGGGGAAGGAGATAAGCGAAGGAGTAGCGGGGAAAGAAAGGGGATAGGAGATTGGTGGGAAGGAGAGGTAGGGGACGGAAGGGGGAAGAAAGGGGGAAGGAGATGGGGGAAGGAAGGGGTAAGGAGATGGGGTGAAGAAGAGGGGGAAGGAAAGGGAAAGGAGATAAGGGGGAAGGAGATAGGGGAAGGAGATGGGGGGATAGGAAGAGGGAAGGATATGGGGGGAAGGAGATGGGGGTAGGAAGGGGGAAGGATATGGGGAAGGAGATGGGGGAGGAAGGGGAAAGGAGATGTGGAGGTAGGAAGGGGGAAGGAAATTGTGTGTAAGGAAGTGGGAAGGAGATGGGGGGAAGGAAGGAAGAAGGAGATGGGGGAAGGAGATAAGGGGGATGGAAGGGGGAAGGAGACGGGGAAGGAAGTGGGAGGAGACAGGGGGAAGGGAAAAGGAGATGTGGAGGTAGGAATGGGGAAGGAGATGTGGGGGAAGGAAGGGGAAGAGATGTGGTGTAAGGAAGGGGGAAGGAGATGGGGAAAGCAGATAGGGGGAAGGAAGGGGAAGGAAATAGTGGGGGAAGGTGATGGGGAAAGGAAGGGGAAGTAGATGGGTGGAATGAGATGGGGTAAGAAGGGGGAAGGAGAAGGGGGAAGGAGATGCGGGAAGGAGATGGGGAGAAGGAGATGGGGGAAGGAGGTAGGGGGAAGGAGATGGGGAAGGAGATAGTTGGGAAGGAAGGGGTAAGGAGATAAGGGAAGGAGATAGCGGGGGAAGAAAGTGGGTAGGAGATAGGTAGGAAGGAGATGGAGGGGACAGAAGGGGGAAGAAAGGGGGAAGGAGATGTGGGAAGGAAGGGGGAAGTAGCTGGGGTGAAGGAGAGGGGGGAAGGAGATAGGGGTGAAGGAGATGCGGGAAGGAGATAGGGGAAAAGGAGATGGGGGGAGGAAGGGGGAAGGCTATGGGGGGGAAGGAAGGTGGAAGGAGATGGGGAAGGAAGGGGGAAGGAGATGGGGGAAGGAAGGGGGAAGGAGATGGGGGAAGGAGATAGGAGGAAGGAAGAGGGATGGAGATAGGGGGAAGGAGATGGGGGCATGAAGGGGGAAGGATATGGGGGAAGGAAGGGGGAAGGAGATGGGGGAAGGTGATGGGGGAATGAAGGGGGAAGGAGATGGGGCAAAGTGATGGGGGAAAGAAGGGGGAAGGAGATTGGGGAGAAGGAGATGGGGGAAGGAAGGGGGAAGGATATAGTAGGGGGAGGAATGGGGAAGTAGATGGGGAAAGGAAGGGGGAAGGAGATGGGGGAAGGAAGGGGGTAGGAGATATGGGTGAAGGAAGGGGGAAGGAGATGGGGGAAGGAAGGGGGTAGGAGATATGGGTGAAGGAAGGTGGAAGGAGATGGGGGATGGAATGGGGAAGGAGATGGTGGAAGGAGAGGTGGGAAGGAAGGGTGGTGGAGATGTGGGGAAGGAGATGGGGGAAGGAAGGAGGAAGGAGATGGGGAAGGAGAAGGGGGGACAGAAGGGGGAAGGAGATGGGGGAAGGCGTTGAGTGGAAGGAAGGGGGAAGGAGATAGGGGAAGGAGTTGTGCGGAAGGAAGGGTGAAGGAGATAGGGGGAAGGAGATGGGGTGAATGAAGGGGAAAGAAATGGTGGAAAGGAGATGGGGGGAGGAAGGGGGAAGGAGATGGGAGGAATGAGATCGAGGGGAAACAAGGGGGAAGGAGATGGGGTGAAGGACATGGGGGAAGGAAGGGGTAAGGAGATTGGTAGAAGGAGATGGAGGCAGGAAGGGGTAAGGAGATGGGGGGAAGGAAAGGGGAAGGAGAAAAGGGGAAAGGAAGGGGGAAGGAGATGGGGGAAGGAGACGTGGGAAGGAAGGGGAAACGAGATAGTGGGGGAAGGAAGGGGGAAGTAGATGGGGGGAAGGAAGGGGAAGGAGATGTGGGATGGAAGGCGGTAGAAGATAGGGGTGAAGGAAGGGGGAAGCAGATGTGAGGAAGGAGAGGGGGGCTCGAAGGTGGTAAGCAGTGGGCGGAAGGATGTGGAAAGGAGAGGTGAGGGAAGGAGGGGGGAAGGAGATGGGGGAAAGGAGATGTTGGGAAGAAGGGGGAAGGAGATGGGGGAAGGAGATGGGGGAGGAAGGGGGAAGGAGAAGGGGTGACGGAGAGGGGGGGAAGGAGATAGGGGAGAAGGAGATGGGGGGAGGAAGGGGGAAGGCTATGGGGGGAAGGAAGGGGGAAGGAGATGGGGGAAGGAAGGGGGAAGGTGATGGGGGAAGGAGATGGGGGAATGAAGAGTGAAGGAGATGGGGGGAAGCAGATGGGGAAAGGAAGGGGGAAGGAGATGGATGAAGGTGATGGAGAAGGAAGGGGGAAGGAGATTGGGGAGAAGGAGATGGGGGAAGGAGATGGGGGAGGAAGGGGGAAGGAGAAGGGGTGAAGGTGAAGGGGGAAGGAGATAGGGGAGAAGGAGATGGGGGAGGAAGGGGGAAGGCTATGGGGGAAGGAAGGGGGAAGGAGATGGGGGAAGGAAGGGGGAAGGTGATGGGGGAAGGAGATGGGGGAAGGAAGAGTGAAGGAAATGGGGGAAGGAGATGGGGAAAGGAAGGGGGAAGTAGATGGATGAAGGTGATGGGGAAGGAAGGGGGAAGGAGATTGGGGAGAAGGAGATGGGGGAAGGAAGGGGGAAGGATATAGTAGGGGGAGGAAGGGGGAAGTAGATGGGGAAAGGAAGGGGGAAGGAGATGGGGGAAGGAAGGGGGTAGGAGATATGTGTGAAGGAAGGGGGAAGGAGATAGGGGGAAGGAGATGGGGGATGGAATGGGGAAGGAGATGGGGGAAGGAGAGGTGGGAAGGAAGGGTGATGGAGATGGTGGAAGGAGATGGGGGAAGGAAGGGGGAAGGTGATGGGGGAAGGAGAAGGGGGACAGAAGGGGGAAGGAGATGGGGAAGGAGTTGTGCGGAAGGAAGGGGAAGAAGATAGGGGGAAGGAAATGGGGTGAATGAAGGGGAAGGAGATGGTGGAAAGGAGATGGGGGAAGGAAGGGGGAACTAGATAGCAGGGAAGGAGATGGGGGGAAGGAAGGGAGGAAGGAGATGTGGAGGAAGGAAGGGGAAAGGGGATGTGGGTAAGGAAGGGGGAAGGAGATGGGGGAAGCAGATTGGGAAGAAGGAAGGGGGAAGGAGATAGTGGGGAAGAAAGGGGGAAGGAGATGGGGGAAGGAGATGGGGAAATGGAAGGTAGAAGGAGATGTGGGGGGATGAAGGGGGAAGGAGATGGGGGAAGGAAGGGGGAAGGGGAAAGGGGGGAAGGAAGGGGGAACGCAGATAGGGGGAAGGAGACGGGGGAAGGAAGGGGGAACGAGATAGTGGGGGAAGGAAGGGTGGAGTAGATAGGGGAGAAGGAAGGGGGAAGGAGATGGGGGTAGGAAGGCGGTACGAGATAGGGGTGAAGGAAGGGGGAAGGTGATGGGACGAAGGAGAGGGGGGGATCGAAGGCGGGCAGCAGAGGGCGGAAAGAAGGGGAAAGGAGAGGGGAGGGAAGGAAGGGGGAAGGAGATGGGGAGGAAGGAGATGTTGAGAAGGAAGGGGGAAGGAGATGGGGAGGAAGGAGGAAGGAGAGGGGGAGGGAGATAAGTGGGAAGGAAGTGGGAAAGAGATGTGGGGAAGGAAGGGGGAATGAGATGGGGCGAAGGAGATAGGGGAAGGAAGGAGGAAGGAGATGTGGGGTAAGGAATGGGGAAGGAGATGAGTGGGAGGGAAGGGGGAACGAGATGGGGGTAAGGAAGGGGGAAGGAGATGGGGAAGCAGATCGGGGGAAGGAAGGGGGAAGGAGATGGGGGAAGGAGAGGGGGGAAGGAAGGGGGAATGAGATAAGGGGAAGGAGATGGGGAGGAAGTTGGGGGGCAAGGAAGTGGGAAGGAGGTAGGGGGGGATGCAGATGGGGGGGAAGGAAGGGGAAGGAGATGTGGGGTAAGGAATGGGGAAGGAGATGGGGGGAAGGATGGGGGAAGGAGACAGGGGGGAAGGATTAGGGGGAAGGAAGGGGGAAGGAGATGGTGGAAAGGAGATGGGGGGAAGGAAGGGGGAAGGAGATGGGGGATGGAATGGGGAAGGATATGGGGGATGGAGAGGGGGGAAGGAAGGGGAAGGAGATGGGGGAAGGAGATGGGGTGAAGGAAGAGGGAAGGAGGTAGAGGAAGGAGATTGGGAAGGAGATAGTGGGGAAGGAAGGGGGAAGGGGATAAGGGAAGGAGATAGCGGGGGAAGAAAGGGGGTAGGAGATAGGTGAGAAGAAGATGGGGGCACGACAGAGGAAGAAAGGGGGAAGGAGATGGGGGAAGGAAGGGGGAAGAGATGGGGTGATGGAGAGGGGGGGAAGTAGATAGGGGAGAAGGAGATGGGGGAAGGAAAGGGAAAGGCGATTAGGGGGAAGGAGATAGGGGGAAGGAGATGGGGGTAGAACGGGGGAAGGATATGGGCGGAAGGAAGGGGGAAGGAGATGGGGAAGGAAGGGGGAAGGAGATGGGGGCAGGAGATGAGGGAAGGAAGGGGGAAAGAAATGTGGGGGAAGGAAGGGGGAAGAGATGTGGCGTAAGGAAGGGAGAAGGAGATTGGGAAAGCAGATGGGGGAAGGAAGGGGGAAGGAAATAGTGGGAGAAGGTGATGGGGAAAGGAAGGGGGAAGGAGATAGGGGGAATGAGTTCGGGGGAAGGAAGGGGGAAGGAGGTAGGGGAATGGAGATGGGGAAGGAGATTTTGGGAAAGGAAGGGGGAAGGAGATAAGGGAAGGAGTAGCGGGGGAAGATAGGAGATTGGTGGGAAGGAGAGGGAGGGGACAGAAGGGGGAAGAAAGGGGGAAGGAGTTGGGGGAAGGAAGGGGGAAGGAGATGGGGTGATGAAGAGGGGGGAAGGAGATCGGGGAGAAGGCGATGGGGGGAAGGAAAGGGAAAGGAGATAAGGGGGAAGGAGATAGGGGGAAGGAGATGGGGATGGAGATGGGGGAAGGAAGGGGGGAAGGAGATGGGGGAAGGAAGGGGGAAGGAGATGGGGGAAGGAGATAGGGGAAGGAAGAGGGAAGGAGATAAGGGGACGGAGATGGAGGCAGGAAGTGGGAAGGATATGGTGGGGAGGAAGGGGGAAGGTGATGGGGAAGGATGGTGGGGGAAGGAAGGGGGAAGGAGATGGGGAAGGTGATGGGGGAAGGAAGTGGGAAGGAGATTGGGGAGAAGGAGTTGGGGAAGGAAGGGGGGAAGGATAGAGGAGGGGGAGGAAGGGGGAAGTGGATGGGGAAAGGTTGGGGGAAGGAGATGGGGGAAGGAAGGGGTTAGGAGTTATGGGTGAAGGAAGGGGGAAGGAGATAGGGGGGAAGGAGATGGGGATGGAATGGGGAAGGAGATGGGGGAAGGAGAGGTGGGAAGAAAGGGAGATGGAGAAGGTGGAAGGAGATGGGGAAGGAAGGGGGAAGGAGTTATGGGTGAAGGAAGGGGGAAGGAGATATGGGGAAGGAGATGGGGGATGGAATGGGGAAGGAGATGGGGGAAGGAGAGGTGGGAAGAAAGGGAGATGGAGAAGGTGGAAGGAGATGGGGGAAGGAGATGGGGGGACAGAAGGGGGAAGGAGATGGGGAAGGGGTTTAGTGGAATGAAGGGGGAAGGAGATGGGGATGGAGTTGAGCGGAAGAAAGAGGGAAGGAGATAAGGGGAAGGAGATGGGGTGAAGGAAGGGGGAAGGAGATAGGGGAAGGAGATGGGGATGGAATGGGGAAGGAGATGGGGGAAGGAGAGGTGGGAATAAAGGGAGATGGAGAAGGTGGAAGGAGATGGGGAAGGAAGGGGGAAGGAGTTATGGGTGAAGGAAGGGGGAAGGAGATATGGGGAAGGAGATGGGGGATGGAATGGGGAAGGAGATGGGGGAAGGAGAGGTGGGAAGAAGGGAGATGGAGAAGGTGGAAGGAGATGGGGGAAGGAGATGGGGGGACAGAAGGGGGAAGGAGATGGGGAAGGGTTTTAGTGGAATGAAGGGGGAAGGAGATGGGGATGGAGTTGAGCGGAAGGAAGAGGGAAGGAGAAAAGGGGAAGGAGATGGGGTGAAGGAAGGGGAAGGAGATGGTGGAAAGGAGATGGGGGAAGGAAGGGGAAGGAGATGCTGGAAAGGAGATGGGGGAAGGAAGGGGGAAGGAGATTGGGAGAAGGAGATGTGGGAAGGAAGGGGGAAGGAGATTGCGAGAAGGAGATGTGGGAAGGAAGGGGGAAGGAGATGGGGGGAAGGAGACGTGGGAAGGAAGGGGGAACGAGACAGTGGGGGAAGGAAGGGGGAAGTAGATGGGGGGACGGAAGGGGAAGGACATGGGGGAAGGAAGGCGGTAGAAGATTGGGGTGAAGGAAGGGGGAAGCAGATGGGAGGAAGGAGAGGGGGCCTCGTAGGTGGGAAGCAGTGGGTGGAAGGAAGGGGAAAGGACAGATGAGGGAAGGAGGGGGGAAGGAGATGGGGGAAAGGAGATGTTGGGAAGAAGGGGGAAGTAGATGGGGGAAGGAGATGGGGGAGGAAGCGGGAAGGGGAAGGGGTGAAGGAGAGGGGGTGAAGGAGATAGGGGAGAAGGAGATGGGGGAGGAAGGGGGAAGGCTATGGGGGGAAGGAAGGGGGAAGGAGATGGGGAAGGAGATAGGGGGAAGAAGATGGGGCAGGAAGGGAGAAGGATATGGAGGAAGGAAGGGGGAAGGAGATGGGGGAAGGTGATGGGGGAAGGAAGGGGGAAGGAGATGGGGAAGGTGATGGGGGAAGGAGATTGTGGAGAAGGAGATGGGGGAAGGAAGGGGGGGAGGATACAGTAGGGGGAGGAAGGGGGAAGTAGATGGGGAATGGAAGGGGGAAGGAGATGGGGAAGGAAGGGAGTAGGAGATATGGGTGAAGGAAAGGGGAAGGAGATATGGGTGAAGGAAAGGGGAAGGAGATAGGAGGAAGGAGATGGGGGATGGAATGGGGAAGGAGATGGGGGAAGGAGAGGTGAGAAGGAAGGGGGATGGAGATGGGGGGAAGGAGATGGTGGAAGGAAGGGGGAAGGAGATGGGGGAAGGAGAAGGGGGGACAGAAGGGGGAAGGAGTTGGGGGAAGGAGTTGTGCGGCAGGAAGGAGGAAGGAGATATTTGGAAGGAGATGGGGTGAATGAAGGGGAAGGAGATGGTGGAAAGGAGATGGGGGAAGGAAGGGGGAAGTAGATTGCAGGGAAGGAGATTGGGGGAAGGAAGGGAGGAAGGAGATGTGGAGGAAGGAAGGGGAAAGGGGATGTGGGTAAGGAAGGGGGAAGGAGATGGGGGAAGGAGATAGCGGGGGAAGAAAGGGGGTAGGAGATAGGTGAGAAGGAGATGGGGGGACGGAAGAGGAAGAAAGGGGGAAGGAGATGGGGGAAGGAAGGGGTAAAGAGATGGGGTGAAGGAGAGGGGGGGAAGTAGATAGGGGAGAAGGAGATGGGGGAAGGAAAGGGAAAGGAGATAAGGGGGAAGGAGATGGGGGTAGGAAGGGGGAAGGATATGGGGGAAGGAAGGGGGAAGGAGATGGGGGAAGGAAGGGGGAAGGAGATGAGGGAAGGAAGGGGGAAAGAGATGTGGAGGAAGGAAGGGGGAAGAGATGTGGGGTAAGGAAGGGGGAAGGAGATGGGGAAAGCAGATGGGGGAAGGAAGGGGGAAGGAAATAGTGGGCGAAGGTGATGGGGAAAGGAAGGGGGAAGGAGATAGGGGGAATGAGTTTGGGGGAATGAAGGGGGAAGGAGGTAGGGGGATGGAGATGGGGAAGGAGATATTGGGAAAGGAAGGGGGAAGGAGATAAGGGAAGGAGTAGCGGGGGAAGATAGGAGATTGGTGGGAAGGAGAGGGAGGGGACGGAAGGGGGAAGGAGATGGGGGATGGAGATGGGGAAGGAGATGGGGAAGGAGATGGGGAAGGAGATAGTGGGAAAGGAAGGGGGAAGGAGATGGGGGAAAGGAGATGGGGGTAGGAAGGGGGAAGGATATGGGGGGAGGAAGGGGGAAGGAAATGGGAGAAGGAAGGGGGATGGAAATGGGGGAAGGAGATGAGGGAAGGAAGAGGGGAAGGAGATGTGGAGGAAGGAAGGGGGAAGGGAATGGGGCGTAAGGAAGGGGGAAGGAGATGGGGGAAGGAGATTGGGGGAAGGAAGGGGGAAGGAGATGGGGGAAGGAAGGGGGAGGAGATGGTGGGGGAAGGAGTTGGGGAAGGAAGGGGGAAGGAGATGTGGGGGAAGGAAAGGGAAGAGATGTGGGGTAAGGAAGGGGGAAGGAAATGGGTGAAAGCAGATAGGGGAAGGAAGGGGGAAGGAAATAGTTGGGGAAGGTGATGGGGAAAGGAGGGGGAAGGAGTTGGGGGGAATGAGATTGGGGGAAGGAAGGGGGAAGGAGGTAGGGGGACGGAGATGGGTAAGGAGATATTGGGAAAGGAAGGGGGAAGGAGATAAGCAAAGGAGTAGCGGGGAAAGAAAGGGGATAGGAGATTGGTGGGAAGGAGAGGTAGGGGACGGAAGGGGGAAGAAAGGGGGAAGGAGATGAGGGAAGGAAGAGGGAAGGATATGGGGGGAAGGAGATGGGGGTAGGAAGGGGGAAGGATATGGGGAAGGAGATGGGGGAGGAAGGGGAAAGGAGATGTGGAGGTAGGAAGGGGGAAGGAAATTGTGTGTAAGGAAGTGGGAAGGAGATGGGGGGAAGGAAGGAAGAAGGAGATGGGGGAAGGAGATAAGGGGTATGGAAGGGGGAAGGAGACGGGGAAGGAAGTGGGAAGAGACAGGGGGGAGGGGAAAGGAGATGTGGAGGTAGGAATGGGGAAGGAGATGTGGGGGAAGGAAGGGGAAGAGATGTGGTGTAAGGAAGGGGGAAGGAGATGGGGAAAGCAGATAGGGGGAAGGAAGGGGAAGGAAATAGTGGGGGAAGGTGATGGGGAAAGGAAGGGGGAAGTAGATGGGTGGAATGAGATGGGGTAAGAAGGGGGAAGGAGAAGGGGGAAGGAGATGCGGGAAGGAGATGGGGAGAAGGAGATGGGGGAAGGAGGTAGGGGGAAGGAGATGGGGAAGGAGATAGTTGGGAAGGAAGGGGTAAGGAGATAAGGGAAGGAGATAGCGGGGGAAGAAAGTGGGTAGGAGATAGGTAGGAAGGAGATGGAGGGGACAGAAGGGGGAAGAAAGGGGGAAGGAGATGTGGGGAGGAAGGGGGAAGTAGCTGGGGGGGAAGGATGGGGGAAGGAGACAGGGGGGAAGGATTAGGGGGAAGGAAGGGGGAAGGAGATGGTGGAAAGGAGATGGGGGGAAGGAAGGGGGAAGGAGATGGGGGATGGAATGGGGAAGGATATGGGGGATGGAGAGGGGGGAAGGAAGGGGAAGGAGATAGGGGGAAGGAGATGGGGTGAAGGAAGAGGGAAGGAGGTAGGGGAAGGAGATTGGGAAGGAGATAGTGGGGAAGGAAGGGGGAAGGGGATAAGGGAAGGAGATAGCGGGGGAAGAAAGGGGGTAGGAGATAGGTGAGAAGAAGATGGGGGGACGACAGAGGAAGAAAGGGGGAAGGAGATGGGGGAAGGAAGGGGGAAAGAGATGGGGTGATGGAGAGGGGGGGAAGTAGATAGGGGAGAAGGAGATGGGGGAAGGAAAGGGAAAGGCGATTAGGGGGAAGGAGATAGGGGGAAGGAGATGGGGGTAGAACGGGGGAAGGATATGGGCGGAAGGAAGGGGGAAGGAGATGGGGAAGGAAGGGGGCAGGAGATGGGGGCAGGAGATGAGGGAAGGAAGGGGGAAAGAAATGTGGGGGAAGGAAGGGGGAAGAGATGTGGCGTAAGGAAGGGAGAAGGAGATTGGGAAAGCAGATGGGAGAAGGAAGGGGGAAGGAACGAGTGGGAGATGGTGATGGGGAAAGGAATGGGGAAGGAGATAGGGGGAATGAGTTTGGGGGAAGGAAGGGGGAAGGAGGTAGGGGAATGGAGATGGGGAAGGAGATTTTGGGAAAGGAAGGGGGAAGGAGATAAGGGAAGGAGTAGCGGGGGAAGATAGGAGATTGGTGGGAAGGAGAGGGAGGGGACAGAAGGGGGAAGAAAGGGGGAAGGAGTTGGGGGAAGGAAGGGGGAAGGAGATGGGGTGATGAAGAGGGGGGAAGGAGATCGGGGAGAAGGCGATGGGGGGAAGGAAAGGGAAAGGAGATAAGGGGGAAGGAGATAGGGGGAATGAGATGGGGATGGAGATGGGGGAAGGAAGGGGGGAAGGAGATGGGGGAAGGAAGGGGGAAGGAGATGGGGGAAGGAGATAGGGGAAGGAAGAGGGAAGGAGATAAGGGGACGGAGATGGAGGCAGGAAGTGGGAAGGATATGGGGGGGAGGAAGGGGGAAGGTGATGGGGGAAGGTGATGGGGGAAGGAAGGGGGAAGGAGAAGGGGAAGGTGATGGGGGAAGGAAGGGGGAAGGAGATTGGGGAGAAGGAGTTGGGGAAGGAAGGGGGGAAGGATAGAGGAGGGGGAGGAAGGGGGAAGTGGATGGGGAAAGGTTGGGGGAAGGAGATGGGGGAAGGAAGGGGTTAGGAGTTATGGGTGAAGGAAGGGGGAAGGAGATAGGGGGGAAGGAGATGGGGATGGAATGGGGAAGGAGATGGGGGAAGGAGAGGTGGGAAGAAAGGGAGATGGAGAAGGTGGAAGGAGATGGGGGAAGGAGATGGGGGGACAGAAGGGGGAAGGAGATGGGGAAGGGTTTAGTGGAATGAAGGGGGAAGGAGATGGGGATGGAGTTGAGCGGAAGAAAGAGGGAAGGAGATAAGGGGAAGGAGATGGGGTGAAGGAAGGGGGAAGGAGATGGGGGAAGGAGATGGGGATGGAATGGGGAAGGAGATGGGGGAAGGAGAGGTGGGAATAAAGGGAGATGGAGAAGGTGGAAGGAGATGGGGAAGGAAGGGGGAAGGAGTTATGGGTGAAGGAAGGGGGAAGGAGATATGGGGAAGGAGATGGGGGATGGAATGGGGAAGGAGATGGGGGAAGGAGAGGTGGGAAGAAAGGGAGATGGAGAAGGTGGAAGGAGATGGGGGAAGGAGATGGGGGGACAGAAGGGGGAAGGAGATGGGGAAGGGTTTTAGTGGAATGAAGGGGGAAGGAGATGGGGATGGAGTTGAGCGGAAGGAAGAGGGAAGGAGAAAAGGGGAAGGAGATGGGGTGAAGGAAGGGGAAGGAGATGGTGGAAAGGAGATGGGGGAAGGAAGGGGAAGGAGATGCTGGAAAGGAGATGGGGGAAGGAAGGGGGAAGGAGATTGGGAGAAGGAGATGTGGGAAGGAAGGGGGAAGGAGATTGCGAGAAGGAGATGTGGGAAGGAAGGGGGAAGGAGATGGGGGGAAGGAGACGTGGGAAGGAAGGGGGAACGAGACAGTGGGGGAAGGAAGGGGAAAGTAGATGGGGGGACGGAAGGGGAAGGAGATGGGGGAAGGAAGGCGGTAGAAGATTGGGGTGAAGGAAGGGGGAAGCAGATGGGAGGAAGGAGAGGGGGCCTCGTAGGTGGGAAGCAGTGGGTGGAAGGAAGGGGACAGGACAGATGAGGGAAGGAGGGGGGAAGGAGATGGGGGAAAGGAGATGTTGGGAAGAAGGGGGAAGTAGATGGGGGAAGGAGATGGGGGAGGAAGGGGGAAGGGGAAGGGGTGAAGGAGAGGGGGTGAAGGAGATAGGGGAGAAGGAGATGGGGGAGGAAGGGGGAAGGCTATGGGGGGAAGGAAGGGGGAAGGAGATGGGGAAGGAGATAGGGGGAAGGAGATGGGGCAGGAAGGGGGAAGGATATGGGGAAGGAAGGGGGAAGGAGATGGGGAAGGTGATGGGGGAAGGAAGGGGGAAGGAGATGGGGAAGGTGATGGGGGAAGGAAGGGGGAAGGAGATTGTGGAGAAGGAGATGGGGGAAGGAAGGGGGGGAGGATACAGTAGGGGGAGGAAGGGGGAAGTAGATGGGGAATGGAAGGGGGAAGGAGATGGGGAAGGAAGGGAGTAGGAGATATGGGTGAAGGAAAGGGGAAGGAGATATGGGTGAAGGAAAGGGGAAGGAGATAGGAGGAAGGAGATGGGGTATGAAATGGGGAAGGAGATGGGGGAAGGAGAGGTGAGAAGGAAGGGGGATGGAGATGGGGGGAAGGAGATGGTGGAAGGAAGGGGGAAGGAGATGGGGGAAGGAGAAGGGGGGACAGAAGGGGGAAGGAGTTGGGGGAAGGAGTTGTGCGGCAGGAAGGAGGAAGGAGATATTTGGAAGGAGATGGGGTGAATGAAGGGGAAGGAGATGGTGGAAAGGAGATGGGGGAAGGAAGGGGGAAGTAGATTGCAGGGAAGGAGATTGGGGGAAGGAAGGGGGGAAGGAGATGTGGAGGAAGGAAGGGGAAAGGGGATGTGGGTAAGGAAGGGGGAAGGAGATGGGGGAAGCAGATTGGGGAGAAGGCAGGGGGAAGGTGATAGTGGGGAAGAAAGGGGGTAGGTGATAGGTGAGAAGGAGATGGGGTATGGAAGGGGAAGAAAGGGGGAAGGAGATTGGGGAAGGAAGGGGTAAAGAGATGGGGTGAAGGAGATGGGGGAAGGAAGGGAGAAGGAGATGTGGGGGAAGGAAGGGGGAAGGAGATGTGGGGTAAGAAAGGGGGAAGGAGATGGGGGAAAGGAAGGGGGAAGGAGATAGTGGGGAATGAGATGGGGGAAGGAGGGGGGAAGGAGATGCAGGAAGGAGTTAGTGGGGGAAGAAGGGGGTAGGAAATAGGTGAGAAGGAGATGGGGCGACGGAAGAGGAAGAAAGGGGGCAGGAGATGGGGGAAGGAAGGGGGAAAGAGATGGGGTGAAGGAGAGGGGGGGAAGTAGATAGGGGAGAAGGAGATGGGGAAGGAAATGGTAAGGAGATAAGGGGGAAGGAGATAGGGGAAGGAGATGGGGGTAGGAAGGGGGAAGGATATGGGGGGAAGGAAGGGGGAAGGAGATGGGGGAAGGAAGGGGGAAGGAGATGGGGGAAGGAGATGAGGGACGGAAGGGGGAAAGAGATGTGGAGGAAGGAAGGGGGAAGAGATGTGGGTTAAGGAAGGGGGAAGGAGATGTGGAAAGCAGATAGGGGGAAGGAAGGGGGCAGGAAATATTGGGGGAAGGTGATGGGGAAAGGAACGGGGAAGGAGATAGGGGAATGAGTTTGGGGGAAGGAAGGGGGAAGGAGGTAGGGGGATGGAGATGGGGAAGGAGATATTGGGAAAGGAAGTGGGAAGGAGATAAGGGAAGGAGTAGCGGGGGAAGATAGGAGATTGGTGGGAAGGAGAGGGAGGGGACGAAAGGGGGAAGAAAGGGGGAAGGAGATGGGGGAAGGAAGGGGGAAGGAGATGGGGTGATGAAGAAGGGGGAAGGATATGAGGGTGAAGGAAGGGTGAAGGAGATGGGGGAAGGAAGAGTGAAGGAGATGGGGATGGAGATGGGGGAAGGAAGAGGGGAAGGAGATGTGGAGGAAGGAAGGGCGAAGGAAGGGGGAAGGAGATGGGGGGATGGAGATGGGGGGATGGAAGGGTTAAGGAGATATGGAGGAAGGGGGAGAAGATAGCGGGGGAAGGAGATGTGGAAGGAAGGGGGAAGGAGATGTGGGGGACGGAAGGGGAAGAGATGTGGTGTAAGGAAGGGGGAAGGAGATGGGGGAAAGCAGATAGGGGGAAGGAAGGGGGAAGGAAATAGTGGGGGAAGGTGATGGGGAAAGTAAGGGGGAAGGAGATAGGGGGAATGAGTTTGTGGGAAGGAAGGGGGAAGGAGGTAGGGGGATGGAGATGGGGAAGGAGATATTGGGAAAGGAAGGGGGAAGGAGATGGGGAAAGGAGGGGGGAAGGAGAATGGGGAAGAAGATGCGGGAAGGAGATAGTTGGGAAGGAAAGGGGAAGGAGATAAGGGAAGGAGATAGCGGGGGAAGAAAGGGGGTATGAGATAGGTAGGAAGGAGATGGAGGGGACGGAAGGGGGAAGAAAGGGGGAAGGAGATGTGGGAAGAAAGAGGGAGGGAGATTGGGTGAAGGAGACGGGGGGAAGGAGATAGGGGAGAAGGAGATGGGGTGAGGAAGGGGGAAGGCTATGGGGAGAAGGAAGGTGGAAGGAGATGGGGGAAGGAAGGGGGAATGAGATGGGGGAACGAGATAAGGGAAGGAAGAGGGAAGGAGATAAGGGGACGGAGATGGAGGCAGGAAGGGGGAAGGATATGGGGGGAAGGAAGGAGGAAGAAATGGGGGAAGGTGATAGGGAAGGAAGGGGGAAGGAGATGGGGGAAGGAAGGGGGAAGGAGATTGGGGAGAAGGAGATGGGGAAGGAAGGGGGGGAAGGATACAGTAGGGGGAGGACGGGGGAAGTGGATGGGGAAAGGAAGGGGGAAGGAGATGGGGGAAGGAAGGGGTTAGGAATTATGGGTTAAGGAAGGTGGAAGGAGATAGGGGGAAGGAGATGGGGATGGAATGGGGAAGGAGATGGGGGAAGGAGAGGTGGGAAGTAAGGGGGATGGAGAAGGGGGTAAGGAGATGGGGGAAGGAGATGGGGGGACAGAAGGGGGAAGGAGATGGGGGAAGGAGTTCAGTGGAAGGAAGGGGGAAGGAGATGGGGAAGGAGTTGAGCGGAAGGAAGGGGAAGGAGATAGGGGGAAGGAGATGGGGTGAAGGAAGGGGAATGAGATGGTGCAAGGATATGGGGGAAGAAAGGGGGAAGGAGATGGGGGAATGAGATCGAGGGGAAGCAAGGGGGAAGGAGATGGGGTGAAGGAGATGGGGGAAGAAAGTGCGAAGAAGATTGGGAGAAGGAGATGTGGGAAGGAAGGGGGAAGGAGATGGGGGGAACGATAGGGGAAGGAGAAAAGGGGGAAGGAGATGGGGGAAGAAGACTTCGGAAGGAAGGGGGAACGAGATAGTGGGGGAAGGAAGGGGAAGTAGATGGGGGAAGGAAGGGGAAGGAGATGGGGGACGGGAGGCGGTAGGAGATTGGGGTGAAGGAAGGGGGAAGCAGATGGGAGGAAGGAGAGGGGGCCTCGTAGGTGGGAAGCAGTGGGTGGAAGGAAGGGGAAAGGAGAGGTGAGGGAAGGAGGGGGGAAGGAGATGGGTGGAAGGAGATGTTGGGAAGAAGGGGGAAGTAGATGGGGGAAGGAGATTGGGGAGGAAGGGAGAAGGGGAAGGGGTGAAGGAGAGGGGGGAAGGAGATAGGGGAGAAGGAAATGGGGGAGGAAGGGGGAAGGCTATAGGGGGAAGGAAGGGGGAAGGAGATGGGGGAAGGAAGAGTGAAGGAGATAGGGGGAAGGAGATGGATGCAGGAAGGGGGAAGGATATGGGGGAAGAAAGGGGGAAGGAGATGGGGGAAGGTGATGGGGGAAGGAAGGGGGAAGGAGATGGGGAAGGTGATGGGGGAAGGAAGGAGATTGTGGAGAAGGAGATGGGGGAAGGAAGGGGGGAAGGATACAGTAGGGGAGGAAGGAGGAAGTAGATGGGGAAGGAAGGGGGTAGGAGATATGGGTGAAGGAAGGGGGAAGGAGATAGGGGGAAGGAGATGGGGGTAGGAAGGGAGAAGGATATGGGGGGAAGGAAGAGTGAAGGTGATGGGGATGGAGATGGGGGAAGGAAGGGGGGAAGGAGTTGTGGAGGAAGGAAGGGGGAAGGAAATGGGGGGAAGGAAGGGGGAAGGAGATGGGGAAGGAAGGGGAGGAGATAGCGGGGGAAGGAGATGGGGAAGGAAGGGGAAGGAGATGTGGGGGAAGGAAGGGGAAGGAGAAAAGGGGGAAGGAAGGGGGAAGGAGATAGGGGGGAAGGAGACGTGGGAAGGAAGTGGGAACGAGATAGTGGGGGAAGGAAGGGGAAAGTAGATGGGGGGAAGGAAGGGGAAGGAGATGGGGGACGGAAGGCGGTAGAAGATTGGGGTGAAGGAAGGGGGAAGCAGATGGGAGGAAGGAGAGGGGGCCTCGTAGGTGGGAAGCAGTGGGTGGAAGGAAGGGGAAAGGACAGATGAGGGAAGGAGGGGGGAAGGAGATGGGGGAAAGGAGATGTTGGGTAGAAGGGGGAAGTAGATGGGGGAAGGAGATGGGGGAGGAAGGGGGAAGGGGAAGGGGTGAAGGAGAGGGGGTGAAGGAGATAGGGGAGAAGGAGATGGGGGAGGAAGGGGGAAGGCTATGGGGGGAAGGAAGGGGGAAGGAGATGGGGAAGGAGATAGGGGGAAGGAGATGGGGCAGGAAGGGGGAAGGATATGGGGGAAGGAAGGGGGAAGGAGATGGGGGAAGGTGATGGGGAAGGAAGGGGGAAGGACATGGGGAAGGTGATGGGGGAAGGAAGGGGGAAGGAGATTGTGGAGAAGGAGATGGGGGAAGGAAGGGGGGGAGGATACAGTAGGGGGAGGAAGGGGGAAGTAGATGGGGAATGGAAGGGGGAAGGAGATGGGGAAGGAAGGGAGTAGGAGATATGGGTGAAGGAAAGGGGAAGGAGATATGGGTGAAGGAAAGGGGAAGGAGATAGGAGGAAGGAGATGGGGGATGGAATGGGGTAGGAGATGGGGGAAGGAGAGGTGAGAAGGAAGGGGGATGGGGATGGGGGGGAAGGAGATGGTGGAAGGAAGGGGGAAGGAGATGGGGGAAGGAGAAGGGGGGACAGAAGGGGGAAGGAGTTGGGGGGAGGAGTTGTGCGGCAGGAAGGAGGAAGGAGATATTTGGAAGGAGATGGGGTGAATGAAGGGGAAGGAGATGGTGGAAAGGAGATGGGGGAAGGAAGGGGGAAGTAGATTGCAGGGAAGGAGATTGGGGGAAGGAAGGGAGGAAGGAGATGTGGAGGAAGGAAGGGGAAAGGGGATGTGGGTAAGGAAGGGGGAAGGAGATGGGGAAGCAGATTGGGGAGAAGGAAGGGGGAAGGTGATAGTGGGGAAGAAAGGGGGAAGGAGATGGGGAAGGAGGTGGGAGGAATGGAAGGTAGAAGGAGATGTGGGGAAGGAAGGGGAAAGGAGATGTGGGGTAAGAAAAGGGGAAAGGAGTTGGGGGAAAGCAGATAGGGGGAAGGAAGAGGGAAGGAAATAGTGGGGAATGAGATGGGGTAAGGAGGGGGAAGGAGATGGTTGAAGGAGATACGGGAAGGAGATGGGGAGAAGGAGATGGGGGAAAGGAAGAGGGAAGGAGGTAGGGGAAGGAGATGGGGAAGGAGATAGTGGGGAAGGAAGGTGGAAGGAGATAAGGGAAGAAGATAGCGGGGGAAGAAAGGGGGTAGGTGATAGGTGAGAAGGAGATGGGGTACGGAAGGGGAAGAAAGAGGGAAGGAGATTGGGGAAGGAAGGGGTAAAGAGATGGGGTGAAGGAGATGGGGGAAGGAAGGGAGAAGGAGCTGTGGGGGAAGGAAGGGGGAAGGAGATGTGGGGTAAGAAAGGGGGAAGGAGATGGGGGAAAGGAAGGGGGAAGGAGATAGTGGGGAATGAGATGGGGGAAGGAGGGGGGAAGGAGATGCAGGAAGGAGTTAGTGGGGGAAGAAGGGGGTAGGAAATAGGTGAGAAGGAGATGGGGGGACGGAAGAGGAAGAAAGGGGGCAGGAGATGGGGGAAGGAAGGGGGAAAGAGATGGGGTGAAGGAGAGGGGGGGGAAGTAGATAGGGGAGAAGGAGATGGGGAAGGAAAGGGTAAGGAGATAAGGGGGAAGGAGATAGGGGAAGGAGATGGGGGTAGGAAGGGGGAAGGATATGGGGGGAAGGAAGGGGGAAGGAGATGGGGGAAGGAAGGGGGAAGGAGATGGGGGAAGGAGATGAGGGACGGAAGGGGGAAAGAGATGTGGAGGAAGGAAGGGGGAAGAGATGTGGGTTAAGGAAGGGGGAAGGAGATGCGGAAAGCAGATAGGGGGAAGGAAGGGGCAGGAAATATTGGGGGAAGGTGATGGGGAAAGGAACGGGGAAGGAGATAGGGGAATGAGTTTGGGGGAAGGAAGGGGGAAGGAGGTAGGGGGATGGAGATGGGGAAGGAGATATTGGGAAAGGAAGTGGGAAGGAGATAAGGGAAGGAGTAGCGGGGGAAGATAGGAGATTGGTGGGAAGGAGAGGGAGGGGACGAAAGGGGGAAGAAAGGGGGAAGGAGATGGGGGAAGGAAGGGGGAAGGAGATGGGGTGATGAAGAAGGGGGAAGGATATGAGGGTGAAGGAAGGGAGAAGGAGATGGGGGAAGGAAGAGTGAAGGAGATGGGGATGGAGATGGGGGAAGGAAGAGGGGAAGGGGATGTGGAGGAAGGAAGGGGGAAGGAAATGGGGCGAAGGAAGGGGGAAGGAGATGGGGGGATGGAGATGGGGGGATGGAAGGGTTAAGGAGATGTGGAGGAAGGGGGAGGAGATAGCGGGGGAAGGAGATGGGGAAGGAAGGGGGAAGGAGATGTGGGGGACGGAAGGGGAAGAGATGTGGTGTAAGGAAGGGGGAAGGAGATGGGCGAAAGCAGATAGGGGGAAGGAAGGGGGAAGGAAATAGTGGGGGAAGGTGATGGGGAAAGGAAGGGGGAAGGAGATAGGGGGAATGAGTTTGTGGGAAGGAAGGGGGAAGGAGGTAGGGGGATGGAGATGGGGAAGGAGATATTGGGAAAGGAAGGGGGAAGGAGATGGGGAAAGGAGGGGGGAAGGAGAATGGGGAAGAAGATGCGGGAAGGAGATAGTTGGGAAGGAAAGGGGAAGGAGATAAGGGAAGGAGATAGCGGGGGAAGAAAGGGGGTATGAGATAGGTAAGAAGGAGATGGAGGGGACGGAAGGGGGAAGAAAGGGGGAAGGAGATGTGGGAAGAAAGAGGGAGGGAGATTGGGTGAAGGAGACGGGGGGAAGGAGATAGGGGAGAAGGAGATGGGGTGAGGAAGGGGGGAGGCTATGGGGAGAAGGAAGGTGGAAGGAGATGGGGGAAGGAAGGGGGAATGAGATGGGGGAAGGAGATAAGGGAAGGAAGAGGGAAGGAGATAAGGGGACGGAGATGGAGGCAGGAAGGGGGAAGGATATGGGGGGAAGGAAGGGGGAAGAAATGGGGGAAGGTGATGGGGGAAGGAAGGGGGAAGGAGATGGGGGAAGGAAGGGGGAAGGAGATTGGGGAGAAGGAGATGGGGAAGGAAGGGGGGGAAGGATACAGTAGGGGGAGGACGGGGGAAGTGGATGGGGAAAGGAAGGGGGAAGGAGATGGGGGAAGGAAGTGGTTAGGAATTATGGGTTAAGGAAGGTGGAAGGAGATAGGGGGAAGGAGATGGGGATGGAATGGGGAAGGAGATGGGGGAAGGAGAGGTGGGAAGTAAGGGGGATGGAGAAGGGGGTAAGGAGATGGGGGAAGGAGATGGGGGGACAGAAGGGGGAAGGAGATGGGGGAAGGAGTTGAGTGGAAGGAAGGGGGAAGGAGATGGGGAAGGAGTTGAGCGGAAGGAAGGGGGAAGGAGATAGGGGGAAGGAGATGGGGTGAAGGAAGGGGAATGAGATGGTGCAAGGATATGGGGGAAGAAAGGGGGAAGGAGATGGGGGAATGAGATCGAGGGGAAGCAAGGGGGAAGGAGATGGGGTGAAGGAGATGGGGGAAGAAAGTGCGAAGAAGATTGGGAGAAGGAGATGTGGGAAGGAAGGGGGAAGGAGATGGGGGGAACGATAGGGGAAGGAGAAAAGGGGGAAGAAGATGGGGGAAGAAGACTTCGGAAGGAAGGGGGAACGAGATAGTGGGGGAAGGAAGGGCAAGTAGATGGGGGGAAGGAAGGGGAAGGAGATGGGGGACGGGAGGCGGTAGAAGATTGGGGTGAAGGAAGGGGGAAGCAGATGGGAGGAAGGAGAGGGGGCCTCGTAGGTGGGAAGCAGTGGGTGGAAGGAAGGGGAAAGGAGAGGTGAGGGAAGGAGGGGGGAAGGAGATGGGTGGAAGGAGATGTTGGGAAGAAGGGGGAAGTAGATGGGGGAAGGAGATTGGAGAGGAAGGGAGAAGGGGAAGGGGTGAAGGAGAGGGGGGAAGGAGATAGGGGAGAAGGAGATGGGGGAGGAAGGGGGAAGGCTATAGGGGGAAGGAAGGGGGAAGGAGATGGGGGAAGGAAGAGTGAAGGAGATAGGGGGAAGGAGATGGATGCAGGAAGGGGGAAGGATATGGGGGAAGAAAGGGGGAAGGAGATGGGGGAAGGTGATGGGGGAAGGAAGGGGTAAGGTGATGGGGAAGGTGATGGGGGAAGGAAGGAGATTGTGGAGAAGGAGATGGGGGAAGGAAGGGGGGAAGGATACAGTAGGGGAGGAAGGAGGAAGTAGATGGGGAAGGAAGGGGGTAGGAGATATGGGTGAAGGAAGGGGGAAGGAGATAGGGGGAAGGAGATGGGGGTAGGAAGGGAGAAGGATATGGGGGGAAGGAAGAGTGAAGGTGATGGGGATGGAGATGGGGGAAGGAAGGGGGGAAGGAGTTGTGGAGGAAGGATGGGGGAAGGAAATGGGGGGAAGGAAGGGGGAAGGAGATGGGGAAGGAAGGGGAGGAGATAGCGGGGGAAGGAGATGGGGAAGGAAGGGGAAGGAGATGTGGGGGAAGGAAGGGGAAGGAGAAAAGGGGGAAGGAAGGGGGAAGGAGATAGGGGGGAAGGAGACGTGGGAAGGAAGTGGGAACGAGATAGTGGGGGAAGGAAGGGGGAAGCAGATGGGAGGAAGGAGAGGGGGCCTCGTAGGTGGGAAGCAGTGGGTGGAAGGAAGGGGAAAGGAGAAGTGAGGGAAGGAGGACGAAGGAGATGGGGAAAAGGGGATGTTGGGAAGAAGGGGAAGTAGATGGGGGAAGGAGATGGGGGAGGAAGGTGGAAGGTGAAGGGGTGAAGGAGAGGGGGGGGAAGGAGATGGGGGAGGAAGGGGGAAGGCTATGCGGGGAAGGAAGGGGGAAGGAGATGGGGGAAGGAAGGGGGAAGGTGATGGGGAAGGAGATAGGGGAAGGAAGAGTGAAGGAGATAGGGGGAAGGAGATGGGGGCAAAAAGGGGGAAGGATATGGGGGAAGGAAGAGGGAAGGAGATGGGGCAAGGTGATGGGGGAAGGAAGGGGGAAGGAGATTGTGGAGAAGGAGATGGGGAAGGACGGGGTGAAGGATACAGTAGGGGGAGGAAGGGGGAAGTAGATGGGGAAAGGAAGGGGGAAGGAGATGGGGGAAGGAAGGGGGTAGGAGATATGGGTGAAGGAAGGGGGAAGGAGATAGGGGGAAGTAGATGGGGGATGGAATGGGGAAGGAGATGGGGGAAGGAGAGGTGAGAAGGAAGGGGGATGGAGATGGGGGGAAGGAAATGGTGGAAAGAAGGGGGAAGGAGATGGGGGAAGGAGAAGGGGGGACAGAAGGGGGAAGGAGTTGGGGGGAGGAGTTGTGCGGAAGGAAGGGGGAAGGAGCTAGGTGGAAGGAGATGGGGTGAATGAAGGGGAAGGAGATGGTGGAAAGGAGATGGGGAAAGGAAGGGGGAAGTAGATTGCAGGGAAGGAGATTGGGGGAAGGAAGGGAGGAAGGAGATGTGGAGGAAGGAAGGGGAAAGGGGATGTGGGTAAGGAAGGGGGAAGGAGATGGCGGAAGCAGATTGGGGAGAAGGATGGGGGAAGGAGATAGTGGGGAAGAAAGAGGGAAGGAGATGGGGAAAGCAGATAGGGGGAAGGAAGAGGTAAGGAAATAGTGGGGGAAGGAGATGGGGGAAAGGAAGGGGGAAGGAGATAGGGGAGAAGGAGATGGGGGAAAGGAAGAGGGAAGGAGCTAGGGGAAGGAGATGGGGAAGGGGATAGTGGGGAAGGAAGGTGGAAGGAGATAAGGGAAGAAGATAGCGGGGGAAGAAAGGGGTAGGTGATAGGTGAGAAGGAGATGGGGTATGGAAGGGGAAGAAAGGGGGAAGGAAGGGGGATGGATATGGGGGACGGAGATTGGGGAAGGAAGGGTGAAGGAGCTGGGGGAAGGTGTTGTGCGGAAGGAACTGGGAAGGAGATAGGGGGAAGGAAATGAGGTGAATGAAGGGGAAGGAGATGGTGGAAAGGAGATGGGGGAAGGAAGGGGGAACTAGATAGCAAGGAAGGAGATTGGGGGAAGGAAGGTAGGATGGAGATGTGGAGGAAGGAAGGGGCAAGGGGATGGGGGAAGCAGATTGGGGAGAAGGAAGGGGGAAGGAGATAGTGGGGAAGAAAGGGGGAAAGAGATGGGGGAAGCAGATAGGGGGAAGAAAGAGGGAAGGAAATAGTGGGGGAAGGAGATGGGGGAAAGGAAGGGGGAAGGAGATAGTGGGGAATGAGATGGGGTAAGGAAGTGGGAAGGAGATGAGGGAAGGAGATGCGGGAAGGAGATGGGGAGAAGGAGATGGGGGGACGGAAGAGGAAGAAAGGGGGAAGGAGATAGGGGAAGGAAAGGGGAAAGAGATGGTTTTTAAGGAGAGGGGGGAAGTAGATAGGGGAGAAGGAGATGGGGAAGGAAAGGGAAAGGACATAAGGGGGAAGGAGATAGGGGGAAGGAGAAGGGGGTAGGAAGGGGAAGGATATGGCGGGAAGGAAGGGGGAAGGAGATGGGGGAAGGAAGGGGGACGGAGATGGGGGAATGAGATGAGGGAAGGAAGGGGGAAAGAGATGTGGAGGAAGGAAGGGAGAAGAGATGTGGGGTAAGGAAGGGGGAAGGAGATGGGGGAAAGCAGATAGGGGGAAGGAAATCGTTGGGGAAGGTGATGGGGAAAGGAAGGGGGAAGGAGATAGGGGGAATGAGTTTGGGGGAAGGAAGGGGGAAGGAGGTAGGGGGGTGGAGATGGGGAAGGAGATATTGGGAAAGGAAGAGGGAAGGAGATAAGGGAAGGAGTAGCGGGGGAAGATAGGAGATTGGTGGGAAGGAGAGGGAGGGGACGGAAGGGGGAAGAAAGGTGGAAGGAGATGGGGGAAGGAAGGGGGAAGGAGATGGGGTGATGAAGAGGGGGGACGGAGATAGGGGAGAAGGCGATGGGGGAATGAAAGGGAAAGGAGATAAGGGGGAAGGAGATAGGGGGAAGGCGATGGGGGGTAGGAAGGGGGAAGGAGATGGGGAAGGAAGGGGGAAGGATATGAGGGTGAAGGAAGGGAGAATGAGATGGGGGAAGGAAGAGTGAAGGAGATGGGGATGGAGATGGGGGGAAGGAAGGGGGAAGGAGATGTGGAGGAAGGAAGGGGGAAGGAAATGGGGGAAGGAAGCGGGAAGGAGATGGGGAAGGAGATAGGTGGGATGGAAGGGGGAAGGAGATTGGGAAGGAAGGGGGAGGAGATAGCGGGGGAAGGAGATGGGGAAGGAAGGGGGAAGGGGGAATGAGATGTGGGGGAAGGAAGGGGAAGAGATGTGGTGTAAGGAAGGGGGAAGGAGATAGGGGGAATGAGTTTGGGGGAAGGAAGGGGGAAGGAGGTAGGGGGGTGGAGATGGGGAAGGAGATATTGGGAAAGGAAGAGGGAAGGAGATAAGGGAAGAAGTAGCGGGGGAAGATAGGAGATTGGTGGGAAGGAGAGGGAGGGGACGGAAGGGGGAAGAAAGGTGGAAGGAGATGGGGGAAGGAAGGGGGAAGGAGATGGGGTGATGAAGAGGGGGGACGGAGATAGGGGAGAAGGCGATGGGGGAATGAAAGGGAAAGGAGATAAGGGGGAAGGAGATAGGGGGAAGGCGATGGGGGGTAGGAAGGGGGAAGGAGATGGGGAAGGAAGGGGGAAGGATATGAGGGTGAAGGAAGGGAGAATGAGATGGGGGAAGGAAGAGTGAAGGAGATGGGGATGGAGATGGGGGGAAGGAAGGGGGGAAGGAGATGTGGAGGAAGGAAGGGGGAAGGAAATGGGGGAAGGAAGGGGGAAGGAGATGGGGAAGGAGATAGGTGGGATGGAAGGGGGAAGGAGATTGGGAAGGAAGGGGGAGGAGATAGCGGGGGAAGGAGATGGGGAAGGAAGGGGGAAGGGGGAAGGAGATGTGGGGGAAGGAAGGGGAAGAGATGTGGTGTAAGGAAGGGGGAAGGAGATAGGGGAGAAGGAGATGGGGGAAAGGAAGAGGGAAGGAGGTAGGGGAAGGAGATGGGGAAGGAGATAGTGGGGAAGGAAGGGGGAAGGAGATAAGGGAAGGAGATGGGGAAGGAAGGGGGAAGGAGATGGGGGAAGGTGATGGGGAAGGAAGGGGAAAGGAGATTGGTGAGAAGGAGATGGTGGAAGGAAGGGGGAAGGATATAGTAGGGGGAGGAAGGGGGAATTGGTTGGGGAAAGGAAGGGGGAAGGAGATGGCGGAAGGAAGGGGGTAAGAGATATGGGTGAAGGAAGGGGGAAGGAGATAGGGGAAAGGAGATGGGGGATGGAATGGGGAAGGAGATGGGGGATGGAGAGGTGGGAAGGAAGGGGGATGGAGATGGGGGTAAGGAGATGGGGGAAGGAAGGGGGAAGGAGATGGGTGAAGGAGATGGGGGAAGGAAGGGGGAAGGAGATGGGTGAAGGAGATGGCGCGACAGAAGGGGGAATGAGATGAGGGAAGGAGTTGAGTGGAAGGAAGGGGGAAGGAGATTGGGGGAAGGAGATGGGGTGAATGAAGGGGAAGGAGATGGTGGAAAGGAGATGGGGATGGAAGGGGGAAGTAGATAGCAGGGAAGGAGATTGTGGGGAAGGAAGTGAGCAAGGAGATGTGGAGGAAGGAAGGGGCAAGGGGAGGTGGGTAAGGAAGGGGGAAGGAGAGAGTGGAAGCAGATTGGGGAGAAGGAAGGGGGAAGGAGATAGTGGGGAAGAAAGGGGGAAGGAGATGGGGGAAGGAGATGGGGAAGGAGATAGGGGAAGGAGATGGGGGGAATGGAAGGTAGAAGGAGATGTGGGGTAATGAAGGGGAAGTAGATGTGGGGTAAGAAAGGGGGAAGGAGATGGGGGAAAGCAGATAGGGGGAAGGAAGAGGGAAGGAAATAGTGGGGGAAGGAGATGGGGGAAAGGAAGGGGGAAGGAGATAGTGCGGAATGAGATGGGGTAAGGAAGGGGGAAGGAGATGGGGGAAGAAGATGCGGGAAGGAGATAGGGGAGAAGGAGATGGGGGAAAGGAAGGGGAAAGGAGATGGGGGACGGAAGCGGGAAGGAGATGTGGGGGAAGGAAGGCGGAAGGAGATTGGGGGAAGGAGATAGGGGAGGAAGGAAGGGGGAAGGAGATGGGGAAGGAGATGGGAAAGGAGATGTGGGAAGGAGATAGGGGGGAAGAAAGTTGGAAGGAGAGGGGGGAAGGAGATAGGGTGGGAAGGAGATGGGGGAAAGAAGGGGGAAGGAGATGGGTGGAGGAGATGGGGGAGACGGAAGGCAGAATGAGACAGGGGAGAAGGAGATATGGGGGAAGGAAGGGGGAAGGAGACAGGGGAGAAGGAGATCGGGGGAAGGAAGAAGGAAGGAGATCGGGGAAAAGAAGATAGCGGAGAAGGAATGGGGAAGGAGATGGGGAAGGGAGATGTGGAAGGAAGTGGGAAGCAGATGGGGGAAGGAGATGGGGGAAGGTAGGGGGAAGGAGATGTGGTGTAAGGAATGGGGAAGGAGATGAGGGAAGGGGGTAGGAGATATAGGTGAAGGAGGTGGAAGGAGATGGGGGAAGGAGATGGGGGATGGAATGGGGAAGGAGATGGGGGAATGAGATCGAGGGGAAGGAAGGGGGAAGGAGATTGGGAGAAGTAGATGGTGGAAGGAAGGGGGAAGGAGATGGGGGGAAGGAGACGGGTGAAGGAAGGGGGAACGAGATAGTTGGGGAAGGAAGGGGGGCGTAGATGGGGGGAAGGAAGGGGAAGGAGATGGGGACGGAAGGCGGTAGAAGATAGGGGTGAAGGAAGGGGGAAGCAGATGGGAGGAAGGAGAGGGGGCTCGAAGGCGGGAAGCAGAGGGCGGAAGGAAGGGGAAAGGAGAGGTGAGGGAAGGAGGGGGGAAGGAGATGGGGAAAGGAGATGTTGGGAAGGAAGGGGGAAGGAGACGGGGGAAGGAGATGGGGGAGGAAGGGGAAGGAAAGGGGGAGGGAGATAAGTGGGAAGGAAGGGAGACAGAGATGGGGGGAAGGAAGTGGGAATGAGATGGGGAAGGAGATTGGGAAGGAGATGTGGGGGAGGGAAGGGGGAACGAGAGGGGGAAAGGAAGGGGGAAGGAGATTGGGGGAAGCAGATAGGATGAAGGAAGGGGGAAGGAAGGGAAGGAAGGGGGAAGGAGATGGGGGGTAAGGAATGGGGAAGGAGATGGGTGGAAGGATGGGGGAAGGAGACAGGGTGGAAGGATTAGGGGGAAGGTAGAGGGAAGGAGATGGGGGAAGGAGATGGGGGAAGGAAGGGGGAACGAGATGGGGGAAGGATGGGGATGAAGACAAGGGGGAAGGATTGGGGGGAAGGAAGGGGGAAGCAGATGGGGGGAAGGAGATGGGGGAAGGAAGGGGGGAAGGAGATGTGGGTAAGGAAGGGGAAAGGAGATGGGGGACGCAGATTGGGGGAAGGAAGGGGGAATGAGATAGTGGCGAAGGAAGGGGGAAGGGGATGGGGGAAGGAGATGTGGGGAATGGAAAGTAGAAGGAGATGTGGGGGAAGGAAGGGGGAAGGAGATGGGGGGAAGGAAGGGGGAAGGGGATAGTGGGGAAAGGAGATGGGGGAAGGAAGGGGGAAGAAGATGGGGTGAAGGAGATGGGTGAAGGAAGGGGGAAGGAGATGTGGGGAAGGAAGGTGAAGAGATGTTGTGTAAGGAAGGGGGAAGGAAATAGTGGAGGAAGGTGATGGGGAAAGGAAGGGGGAAGGAGATGGGGGGAATGAGATGGGGTAAGGAGGGGGGAAGGAGATGGGGAAGGAGATACGGGAAGGAGATTGGGAAGAAGGAGATGGGGGGATGGAAGAGGGAAGGAGGTAGGCGGGGAGGAGATGGGGAAGGAGATAGTGGAGAAGGAAGGGGGAAGGAGATAAGGGAAGGAGATAGCGGGGGAAGAAAGGGGGTAGAATATAGATGGGAAGGAGATGGTGGGACGGAAGGGGAAGAAAGGGGGAAGGAGATGGGGGAAGGAAGGGGTAAGGAGATGGGGTGAAGGAGAGGGGGGAAGGAGATAGGGGAGAAGAAGATGGGGAAGGAAAGGGAAAGGAGATAAGGGGGAAGGAGATAGGGGGAAGGAGATGGGGGGTAGGAAGGCGGAAGGATATGGGGGGAAAGAAGGGGGAAGGAGATGGGGGAAGGAGATGGGGGAAGGAGATGGGGGAAGGAAGGGGGAAGGAGATATGAAGGAAGGAAGGGGGGAGGAGATGGGGCGTAAGGAAGGGGGAAGGGGGAAGGAGATGGGGGCAAGGAGATAGGGGGAAAGGAAGGGGGAAGGAGATGGGGGAAGGACGGGGGGAGGAGATAGCGGGGGAAGGAAGGGGGAAGGTGATGTGGGGGAAGGAAGGTGAAGAGATGTAGGGTAAGGAAGGGCGAAGGCGATGGGGGAAAGCAGATAGGGGGAAGGAAGGGGGAAGGAAATAGTGGGAGAAGGTGATGGGGGAAAGGAAGGGGGAAGGAGATAGGGGGGAATGAGATGCCGGAAGGAGATAGGGGAGAAGGAGATGGGTGGGAAGGAAGGGGGAAGGATATGGGGGGGAAGGAAGAGGGAAGGCGATGGAGGAAGGAAGGGGGAAGGAGATGGGGGAAGGAGATGGGGGAAGGAAGAGGGAAGGAGATTGGGGAAAGGGGATTGGGGTAGGAAGGGGGAAGGAGATGGGGGAAGGAAGGTGGAGGAGATGGGGAAGGAAGGAGGAAGGAGATGGGGGAAGGAGATAATGGGGGGAGGAAGGGGGAAGGAGATGGGGAAGGTGATGGGGAAGGAAGGGGGAAGGAGATAGGGGAGAATGAGATGGGGGGACGAAAGGGGGACAGAGATGGGGGAAGGAGTTGAGCGGAAGGAAGGGGAAGGAGATAGGGGGGAAGGAGATGGGGTGAAGGAAGGGGGAAGGAGATGGTGGAAAGGAGATGGGGGGAAGGAAGGGAGTAGGAGATAGGGGGAAGGAGATTGGGGATGGAATGGTGAAGGAGATGGGGATGGAGAGGGGGGAAGGAAGGGGAAGGAGATAGGGGGAAGGAGATGGGGGGACGGAAGGGGGAAGGAGATGGGGGAAGGAGTTGTGCGGAAGGAAGGGGGAAGGAGATAGGGGGGAAGGAGATGGGGGTGAAGGAAGGGGGAAGGAGATGGGGAAGGAGATGGGGAAGAAAGGGGGAAGGAGAAATGGGTGAAGGAAGGGGGAAGGAGATGGTGGAAGGAGATGGGGAAGAAAGGGGGAAGGAGAAATTTGGGAAGGAAGGGGGAAGGAGAGGGGGAAGGAGATGGGGGAAGGAGACGGGGGAAGAAAGGGGGAACGAGATAGTGGGGGAAGGAAGGGGGAAGTAGATAGGGGAAAAGGAAGGGAAAGGAGATGGGGAAGGAAGGCGGTACGAGATAGGGGTGAAGGAAAGGGGAAGGAGATGGGGGAAGGAAGGGGGAAGGAGAAAGGGGGGATGGAAGGGGGAAGGAGATAGGGGGAAGGAGACGGGGGAAGGAAGGGGGAATGAGATAGTGGGGGAAGGAAGGGGGAAGTAGATCGGGGGAGAATGAAGGCGAAGGAGATGGGGGAAGGAAGGCGGTATGAGATAGGGCTGAAGGAAGGGGGAAGGAGATGGGACGAAGGAGAGGGAGGGATCGAAGGCGGGAAGCAGAGGGCGGAAGGAAGGGGAAAGGAGAGGGGAGGGAAGGAAGGGGGAAGGAGATGGGGGAAAGGAGATGTTGGGAAGGAAGGGGGAAGGAGCTGGGGGCGGAAGGGGGAAGGAGAGGGGGAGGGAGATCCGTGGGAAGGAAGGGGGAAGGAGATGAGGGGGAAGGAAGGGGGAAGTAGATAGGGGGAGAAGGAAGGGGAAGGAGATGGGGAAGGAAGGCGGTACGAGATAGGGGTGAAGGAAGGGGGAAGGAGATGGGACGAAGGAGAGGGGGGATCGAAGGCGGGAAGCAGAGGGCGGAAGGAAGGGGAAAGGAGAGGGGAGGGAAGGAAGGGGGAAGGAGATGGGGAAAGGAGATGTTGGGAAGGAAGGGGGAAGGAGATGGGGGAGGAACGGGGAAGGAGAGGGGGAGGGAGATCGGTGGGAAGGAAGGGGGAAGGAGATGTGGAGAAGGAAGGGGGAATGAGATGGGGGAAGGAGATGGGGAAGGGAGATGGGGTTAAGGAAGTGGAAACGAGATGGGGGGAACGAGATGGTGGTAAGGAAGGGGGAAGGAGATGGGAGGAAGCAGATAGGGGGAAGGAAGGGGGAACGAGATGGGGGAAGGAAGGGGAAGGAAGGGGGAAGGAGATGGGGGAAGGAGAGGGGGGAAGGAATGGGGAAGAAGATAAGGGGAAGGAGATGGGGAGGAAGATGGGGAAGGAAGTGGGAAGGAGGTAGGGGGAAGGAGATGGGGGAAGGAAGGGGAAAGAGATGTGGGGTAAGGAATGGGGAAGGAGATTGGGGTAGGATGGGGGAAGGAGACGGGGGGAAGGATTGGGGGAAGGAAGGGGAAGTAGTTTGAGGAAGGAGATGGGGAAGAAAGTGGGACGGAGATGGGGGAAGGATTGGGAGGAAGGAAGGGGGAAGCAGATGGGGGAAGGAGATAGGGGAAGGAAGGGGGAAGGAGACAGCGGGGAAGGAGATTGTGGGGAAGGAAGGGGGAAGGAGATGTGGAGGAAGGAAGGGGAAGGGGATGTGGGTAAGGAAGGGGGAAGGAGATGTGGAGGAAGGAAGAGGGAAGGAGATGTTGGGAAGGAAGGGGGAATGAGATGGGGGAAGGAGATGGGGAAGGGAGATGGGGGAAGGAAGTGGGAAGGAGATGGGGGAAGGAGATAGGGGAAGGGAGGGGGAAGGAAATAGGGGAAGGAGATGAGGGAAGGAGATGGGGGAAGGAAAGGGGAAGGAGATGGGGAAAGAAAGGGGGAAGGAGATGGGGACGGAAGCGGGAAGGAGATGTGGTGGAAGGAAGGGGGAAGGAGATTGGGGAAGGAGATGGGGGAAGAAAGGGGGAAGGAGAAATGGGTGAAGGAAGGGGGAAGGAGATGGTGGAAGGAGATGGGGAAGAAAGGGGGAAGGAGAAATTTGGGAAGGAAGGGGGAAGGAGAGGGGGAAGGAGATGGGGGAAGGAGACGGGGGAAGAAAGGGGGAACGAGATAGTGGGGGAAGGAAGGGGGAAGTAGATAGGGGAAAGGGAAGGGAAAGGAGATGGGGGAAGGAAGGCGGTACGAGATAGGGGTGAAGGAAAGGGGAAGGAGATGGGGGAAGGAAGGGGGAAGGAGAAAGGGGGGATGGAAGGGGGAAGGAGATAGGGGGAAGGAGACGGGGGAAGGAAGGGGGAACGAGATAGTGGGGGAAGGAAGGGGGAAGTAGATCGGGGGAGAAGGAAGGCGAAGGAGATGGGGGAAGGAAGGCGGTATGAGATAGGGGTGAAGGAAGGGGGAAGGAGATGGGACGAAGCAGAGGGAGGGATCGAAGGCGGGAAGCAGAGGGCGGAAGGAAGGGGAAAGGAGAGGGGAGGGAAGGAAGGGGGAAGGAGATGGGGGAAGGAGATTTGGGGAAGGAGATGGGGGGAAGGAAGGGCGAAGGAGATAGCGCGGGAACAAGATGAGTGAAAGGAAGTGGGAAGGTGATTGGTGAAGGAAGGGGGAAGGAGATAGGGGAAGGATTGGGGGGAAGGAAACGGGAAGGAGATGGGGAAAGAAAGGGGGAAGGAGATGGGGGAAGGAAGGGGGAAGGAGATGGGGGGAAGGTGATGGGGGAAGGAAACGGGAAGGAGATGGGGAAAGAAAGGGGGAAGGAGATGGGGGAAGGAAGGGGAAGGAGATGATAGGAAGGAAGTGGGAAGGAGATTGGGGGAAGGAGATGGGGGAAGGAGTAGGGAAGGAGATAGGGGGAAAGGAGATGGGGGAAGAAAGGGGGAAGGAAGGGGAAAGGAGATGGGGAAGGAGATGGGGAAGGAAGGGGGAAGGAGATAGGGGGAAGGAGATGGGGGAAGGAGATGGGGGAAGGAAGGGGGAAAGAGATAGTGGGGAAGGAGATGGGGGAAGGAAACGGGAAGGAGATGGGGACAGAAAGAGATGGGGGAAGGAAGGGGGAAGGAGATGTGGGAGAAGG